>NC_142009.1:66979677-67146760 GCF_049901735.1 Notechis scutatus | reverse complement strand
AATCCGTCTAGCAAGGAATCTGTTCCCTTGCACATCTCAACTGCAACTATTTTTGGTGATGTTGATCCCTGTCTTAGCCAGTTAATGATCTTGGAGACATTTTCTTATAGCTCATATTTGAGCATTTGCTATTCTTGCCATGTCCCCTCCCCTCCCAACCAACCTTCAGTGATACTATCCTGTTTCTTCTCCTTCTAGGTTGTCTCTAATACATCATACTTTTTCTTTCTGCTTTCTATTCCCTTGTTATTCAGTGACAAAAGCTTAGGAAATCGAGACCTTGGAAAGTCTTTGTTGGTTAAAGTAGATAGTAAAGGAACCAAATGCCTAACTCAGTGGCGTGTTACTTTCTATCTTCACTTTAGAGAGAAAGATAGCTAGCATTAACAGCTAGCTTCAAAGCTTTTACTTACCTGTCTAGCAACATCACTATTGTCTACAACTTAATTGTCTCTATTTCTTTATATGCAAAGACAGCCGCTGAGTACTATGAAACTGATAGAAAAAAAAGCCAGCTTAAAGTTTGGGTTCTTCATTACTTTGGTTATGAAATAACTTAGGAATCTCTCATATACAATTATCTGTGTTATGAAATACATTCCAAACCATGGAATTTAGCAGATTTATTCTTCCTTCCCCCCATTTTATGTTTTTAAATCCATTTTCTTCCATGGTCCGATCAAGGGATTGAAAGTATTTATCTGTTAGAAATTGGAATGTAGCTGTTATGTGCTTGATAATGGAAATTGCTTCTATTTTCTTCATTGGGAAAAGGGCTATATTATTACCAAGACACCTATTTTTAAATGACGAGCTTCCAATTTGTCACTGAAAGAACTCCAAAGGGGATATTTTTCTCCTACTAAGTGAAAAACTTAACCTTATGCAACACCTAAGAAAGTCAATCAGAGTATTTCCTGGGAGCAATAAAAATCAGAATCAAAACCATTAGAATCTAATTCTATGTGAAAAAGTTTCTGTCATTTCATTACACCTCTGCTCTCTTTGTGTGAAAAAAGTGGTTTCAAATATTGCTTATGTGCCATTTGAAAAAAATCTGAGACTCATAAAAACATCCTGGCAAGAATGCCACAAATATTTCAGAAGACAAGGGATATTGTTAGGAATGTAAGTCACCTAACAGTTATTTGGGTTGGAAATATATAAACTAGGATAGACATTTTAATACTATGCCTTTAAGAGAATACTAAACTGTAATTGAGTGTGGTTCTGCAAATGGCCATAAGATGGAGTCAGAAACCTGGGTTGTTTTGTCTCAGTGAGTCTCTGTTTCTTCTGTTGGAGAGTGTTGCCGTTCCTCCTAATGACTGTTACTGATCGTTGATGTAAGTCTGTTACTGAATTGTTTTTGATACTGGACTTTGATATTTAGATTATCCCTGAACTGAAAACTGCTTTACCTGTGAATGACTTGGACTGCTTATCTTGGACTGTGCTTAAACATTTATTGAAAGTAAAAACCTACATTTACTATACAGTGTATCTGTGTGCTGTGTGTGTGTTATTCAACTCTACTCTCGCTACGTCTCCCTGTATGCGCTCATTCTCCTAACGGGGAATTACCTCAACACTGGTTATGGGCCCAGGCCATACCAGGCTCAGATAACTGAGAGTTGGTGTGAATACACAATACTGTATACAGACAGCTGTTTACTGTTTAATTGTGGTTTACTGTCCTGGTAAAGATGGCACAAGACACTTCAACAAGTCTATCACTGATAACCCGGTTGGATGGAACAAACTCCTGGTCTATGAAGTACAGTCTACTTCTGCGTAGAGAAGGGTTATGGAATGTAGTTCAAAATCCACTGGATGTAAATGCTTGGGATCCAGAAAATGAGGACGATGCCAAGAAGCTTGCTGACTTTAAACAGAACAACGAATGAGCTCTTTGTATAATTGGACTAACACTGAGTGACCAGCAGCTAGTCCATATTCATGGAAAAGAGTCTGCTGCTAGGTGTTGGGAGAAGTCTTCTTATTTTACATGCATTGTGATACATACATACAAACCAGACATCACTTTGCTCACAATTTCACACAGCAACATTGCCTTTTTTTTTCTACATAAACTGTAGACACCCTTGTAGAAAATTCAAAATAAAGAACAAGGCCTTGGAAGATTTCTAGAGTGCCTTTTGTTCTTGTCAGCTAAATCACAGTATTATCACATTCATGGGGAGATATACTTTCCTTATGTCAGTCTTTTACCTAGCTTGTTGTTAGTTTGCCTGGTATTATTGTTAGTTAAATGAGTCTCTACATTTAAGAGACACATTCAGGTTCTTACCTCTACTCAAGATGTAAGTTGAAACTGAAGGTTTTCTAGCCAATGTATTCATTAGCATTCATTGATACCCTAATGAGGGCTAAACTCTATATCTAAGATGTTATGAGCTTAATTTTGGTTTTTGTTCATAAGATCTATTTAATTATCTGGAATTCTTTTAGTATGTAAGATCACATTTCCTTGTATGTGTGTTTATTGAATTCAAATTTCAAGAGGATGAAGATCTTTTTTGTGTCATGTACCTCTGCACTGTGGGGACACTGTTTGCCTCTATCATTTGTTTTGAAGCTGAATTGGTTTCCAGAAAGAGTAGAACCATGATGCAGGTTCCAATGGCTCTCCACTGAGGGCAGCTGCTTTTCCAAAGAGTTGCAATGATGATGTGGCCATGATGCCTGAATTCATGCATTCTTTTCTGCATTTCTTTTCAAAAATCAACCCATCAAACAATCCTGAATGCAACAATTGCAGCAGATTGAAGCTCATTTCTTTGGAAATATTGCATGCAGGTCTAATATTTTTTCTCAGTTATTAATCAATCCACTGAAATGGTGGAAACTGGGAGTTATTATTGTAGGATAAAGTGCATGGAATTTAATTTGCATCATACATATTATACATGCTCATCCAATAAAAGCAACATTTTCTTTTTAGCATTTTCTCTGGGCTGGTAACAGGGATGCCATGAAGTCAAAACAGGAAGCTTTGTTGTTCCATGTCAGACTTTCTTTCTGACGGGTTACAGTTCTCTTAGGTTTCATGCAGAAGCATTTTTAAATCACATTTATTCAACCCTTTTAAGTAAAGAGGCCAGTGATTAAGTCCCAAAACTCCTGCATATAAACAATTTATTCCATCACTGCATAATTTCTTTTAACTAGTTTCTAATAGGGGTAAAAAAAGAGGTCTAATTTTATTCCCAAACCAAAAGACTGATTTCCGCTGAGTGCCCGAGAAGTTACATTTTATGATACTAATCTTAAAACAAGTATGGGTTAATTGCAGGGTTTCATTTTGGTAATTTATTATTCCCATGCTCCCCAATGTTAGATTGCCCACCCACTTTTGCTATAAAAATGTTTTATAGGAAGCAAGCATTTCAACAACTACTGAAAATGAATTATTGAAAATATTTCTTAAGCCCAATCCTCCACAGGAAATTAAATAAGCTAGTAAGACTCCTGTGAGGGAAGATATCTCCCTCATTTAAAAAAAAATAGATTCATGTTTTGAAGTCATACCCTGTTGAATTTTTTATTTTTTTTTTAGATTTATGTGGCCTGGAGAAGAAAATGTTGGTTGGAAATTTGTATTTTATCAATCATCTTGCAAAAAATCTTGGATTTTGTTTGTTTGTTTGTTCCATTAAAATTTATATTTATTCATTTTCTTTGAGTTATAGTCAACTTTACCTCATGGGCAATATCTAATCTCATTTATATCTGAAGGTTTTTCTTGTTCTGTTATATAAATGGAGAACTGAAGCTGATAATAATTCAATTCATTAATATATCCACTATTATCTAGATGTGAACTAATAGTAGATGGATCCATCTATTTTTCAGCTACATGGTCTGCTTTTTTATTTATTTATAGACCAAGACCAAGTCATATAATTTAAAATTAATATTTATTATATACTGTTAATACTTGCATATGGATAATACATTCATAAATAATAAGAATCTCTGTAAAATTAGCAATTAATTGGAGATAACAAATGGTGCCTATGAGCTAAGGCTATAAATTAAAAAAATTCCTATTGCCTTCAAAACACCCAGGTATTGGTCACTTAATAAAAACTCAATATCTCCTTGAGACAAATCTACCTGGCTCAAGAGGGGATTAGTGCCGATCATCAATGAGAGTAGAGTGGGCACTTTAAAAAGTTGTGAAATAGACTCAACCTCTGTATTTGAGCAAATATTTAATTTTCATATCATATTAACCAGCTGCTACTTTGGTAGGAAGAGCATTTATAAGGGCTAGGGGAAGACCTGTCTATATGAGCCATATAGAATTTTATAGAAGTAATTGAGGAGTGACCAAAGGGAGAGAGAACTATTCACCTCTAAAGGGAGATGGGAATAGTTGGCTCTGACTGCCTTAATATCTAAGTCCCATACCTTCTGCTTAACTTCTACCATGTTTTGTTCTAGATCTCAAGCAGTAGGGCTGGAATTGACAAGACATACTGTCTCAGATCTTGGTCTATTGGTTTGTTTGTTTTTTCAGAATAGCTTTATGTATATCATATTAACAGAAAAACAGAATTGGAAAGGACTTTGGAATTCTTCTAGTCCAAATCCCAGTGATGGAGCCCCCACAACTTCTGAAGGGAAACCATTCATTGGTTAATTGTTCTCACTGTTAGGACATTTCTCTTTAGATCTTAAGTTGCTTCTCTCCTTGATTAGTCTCCCTCCATTGTTTTTTTGTTTTGTTTTTTGTTTGCCTTACCTTCTGATGCTTTGGAAAATAGATTGTGACAGCCCTCAAATATTGGAACACTGCTATCATGTCACCACTAATCTTTCTTCTAATAATGAATGAGTTATACCAATGAGTTCCCCAAATGATTTGTTTTGCCCCGAATTTTAGCTGACATAATAGTGCCTGAACCTCAAATGAAATGCAGACTAACTCTAATCTGGTGATGGCATTAGAAGTTGAGTAAGAAATATGTATTATTGCTTTCCAGAATTTTGTTTCCATTTGTTCAAGGACTGAAAATTGTTTGAAAATACACATCAGAGATCATGCCAAGGGCTTTTACCTTGAATAATTTAATTGCTATAGGGACAATGTTCTTCCCATACCCAACTAATTTGTTGATCTCTAGAAATATTTTTTGAGCTTTTGTAGCTAAGTCTCTTCTTATTAATGACCCCAGAATGTAGGAAATTGAAATTAAACACCTAGGTATTTAAACTAGGTATTTACCTGCTCTATATAGAACTGCTATTAACTGTCCAGCTTGATGAATTATCAGAGTACTTTTTGGAAAAGACCAAAATGTTTGGGTTTTGGTACTTTATTTCAAGGCATTGTTTAGCACATTGCCTTGAAAGCTCCTTAAAACCTCTATATAACCTAATTTCTGGAACTAAAAGAATAGCAGCAGTATCTGGATACAGAAGCATTTGGGATTGAACAATGAGAGAGGTATGGAGGATGGAGGTTTAAATTGTAAAATCTACCACTAGATCATTTTTGTAAAAGTTAAACATTGGGAGGCCCCCCGCCTGGGGGCGGGGGGTAATGTACATCCTTGATTAACCCCTCTGAGGATGAATAGGTTCTGTTAGATCTCCAAAATGGACACCTTTAACCTGCAGAGTGGTAGTTGCAGTGTAGCTGAATAATGAAATTAAATAAATGATCAATCAACAAGCTAGCTGGTTTTCTCCAAAGTTTTTGTCAGAGAATGATGATTAAGGAATTCAAGAGGTGTTCAATACTTCCAGCCTAAGTCATCTTTAGTGATCAAATAATAGACTGAATGCCAATAAATTGGATACTCTCAGGAAAATAATGCTTTCTCTCAGTTGGCTGTTACATATATCAACTTGAAAACCATGGATTGGCTCCCAAATGACAGTCAAGTGCAGTGTTTCATTTATATTTCATACATGAACAATTTCATCTAAGATAATTAAAATGAGAGATTATTTAGCCTTATTTTGATTTTTTCCAACTGAGTTGTTTCCCAAGCCCAGGCAAGTAACCAATTGTAACCTTGCAATTTCTTATTGATTCATGTATAAGTTTGTTCCACCCTGTTTTTCAGTTTGTGATTTCTTTCCAAAGGAATATGAGTGTTCACATATAATTAGTTAATTCTGCCTTTCAATTTTCTATGATTTATTTGTGTTGGGTCAGCTTTCACAGATTTGCAGAACATTATGGGAACTGACATCCAAGATATTTGAAGGACATTTCCTTGAGGAAGACTAACAGAGTGGGAAGAGATAGAAAAGAGATCACATTTTACTGTAAAACTTTGCACAACATTCTCTCTGTGTGTCTGTTATAAAATATACAATTTTTAAAATACACCTTTTTATAGATTTTTCATTTTAAAACTACATTGTGAATAATTGTATTTTGATCAAAATAGTAATCTATTAATCAAAATCAAGTAAGTTTGGTTAAAATTTTGTAGGTCAAATAAAAATTGCAAGCATCCTTAAGTAACTGCATTATGTGAAGTGTCTGCTTTTCTTTAGAAGAAACATAAACATCAGAAAATTCTAGGAAATAGC
This sequence comes from Notechis scutatus, assembly GCF_049901735.1. NCBI lineage: Eukaryota > Metazoa > Chordata > Lepidosauria > Squamata > Elapidae > Notechis > Notechis scutatus. Next base: position 67,140,184 of record NC_142009.1, on the reverse strand, counting down.
CATAGTCCATTTATGTAATCAACAGGTTTGTATAGATCAATTTATTATGATACATACTTGAAATCAAAATCTTGAAACAAAAGCTCAATTTAATGGATCTATATAATAACTGCAGTTAAGCAAAAATTTGTCTGAAATAATGGACTAGTCCACTGCATCTGAGGTAGTCTGCCTAAGGCTAATATACTTACATTAATTTTATCTTAATTTTACACCAACCACAGTAATTTATATCACTTGTGTAATGATATATTTAAATAAACTCTAAATCAGTGCAAAATCATTTGTCTCATGACACTATTACATAAAAGAAGTAAATTGCCATCATTGTGCATTTTTCCATTTTACAGATTTCAGGCCTAATGGATGTTCCCCCTGCAACTGTTACTTGACAATGAAGTTTTACTTTATGTAAAGTTATAGATCTTTGGAAACTCAGTTTCAATATTTATATGTCCATTTATATGTATATAAATATTTATATGTTAAAAGGTAATCCAAAATGACCTATGGAAAAAGTTATAAACTATTCATCTTACTTGTGTAATACTATCATCATGATTACAGTTGTGTATTCATAATCGTATAGAAGCTGCATCTTATTTATGTTAATCTGAAATTTAATTTTACAATCAATTGACTTCAGATAAGGATTCAAAATATCTACCTAAGTCTCCCAGCTTTGAGCCCCACACCATTAATTATGTTTGGATTTTTTTACAAATATTATTTTTATTCTATTCTATTTTATTATATTATATCTGTTCTTAATTATATTCTATTATACATATTGCTTTTCTATTTACTAGATGTACATATGTTTGTAAGTATATATGTAACAATTATTTTATTAGATATTTGACTCTGTCTGACCTTAAAGCTATAATAATATGACTGACTGACTGTTTGTTAATCTATCATAAGGAAATGACTGAATAAAAAAATACAGAAGTTCCCAAAAAATTATATAGGCAGCATCCACCATTCAAAACAACTTAGCCCACTTTAAATTCTATCTCTTACTTCAAAGATTATTTTTTCCAATTTGGACATTGGGTAAGGTAGTTAGATATCTACATGCAAATAAGGAATCTAGTGACTGAATTCTCCACCATGGCTGTGCAACATTTTGAAGGGGTTTAGTGAAAGCTGGTGTAATGCATCTACTTGAGATTCTTCATGAAACATGGGTCAGTGTCCCATTTCTATATATTTTACTAAATGTACTTTAAAATATAAAAACTAATAAAAGCTAATATAAAATAGGAAAAAGGAAAGGAAAGAAATGTAAGAGAAAATTAAAAGTACAAGAAAGGAAGAAAAGATAAAAGTGAAAGAAAAAGATATATACAAAGAAGTAGTTCCTGATTTCATTCATAGCAATTATAACTATAATTATAATTTTATCTCTTTTTCTATGAGAAATATGATTGCAACATGATTCTCTTCTCTTCTTTCTATAATCTATCCCTGTGTATTCATCAAAACCATAAATCATAAGTTCATTTTGTTCTGTTTTTCTCAAAAAGTCCATGAAGGTTTCCAATCAGCAATAAACATATTGTCTCTTTTCAAGGAGGTTAATTTAGCCACAACCTCAAGCATTCCATCATCTTCATCAACCATTCCTCCATTGTGGGTATTGTCAAATCTTTCCATTTTTGTGCATACAATAATTTAAGTGCAATTATCACATAGAAAAATGGAGTTCCACAGCTTTTTTTCCAACTGTTTGTTCATCAATCCCAAATTATTAAAAGATTATACATTAATGATACATATACTTTTCAATCAGTGTACTGGTAGTCCTCAACTTACAACCATAACTGAGTCCAGAATTTAGATTGCTAATTTGTTAAGTGGGTTTTGTCCCATTTTTATGACTCTCCTTACCCCATTGGTTAAGTGACTCACTACAGTTATTAAGTTAGTAACGTAGTTGTTAGGTAAATCTGGATTCCCCGTTGATTTTGCTTGTCAGAGGGCTGCAAAAGGTGATCACATGACCATGGGACACTGCAACCATCATAAATATGAACCAGTTGTCAAGCAATTGAACTAATTGGCATTTCGCAGAGTAATGTGCAGATTGGAATGAGGGTATTCTTGCACTTTTTTTTGCAAATGATCTTATCTGAGCTATAGTTACACCCAAAATCTGGGAAAAGATTAATACAAAATGTATATGTTAGGGGAAATGCAGCAGCAAAACACTGCTGTAAATGGAATACATTTATGGCTAAAAGCATGCAAAATTGATATGGATCTGATAGAAACAATTGTAAATTCCATTCTGGATTGTTAGCCTTAATTGTAAAAACCTGAGTTCAAAATTGCTATTTGGCCAAAAGCTAGACTCTGATTGCTTTTGGTCACTATATGTTTTATCTTTATACGGCTGAAGGAAATGCTACAAATCTCAATTACATAGAGAGAGGGAGAGAGATAGACACCAGAGAAAGGGAGAGACAGAGACAGACAGACAGACAGAGAGAGAGAGAGAATTTTAGAAAGTTAATTTAACTTATTTGCATTTGAAAATGCAGGTTTTATGTATTTGTATTGTACATTTTGTATATTCCACAAAATAGACATCAGATATAAGGAATACTTTCCTGTGTTCACTCTCCTATCCATCTTTGCTCAATCAAAAGTGGAGGGGGGGGGGGAATCTGGCAATGCCATCCATAAGTTTCCAATTGCATTTTAGAATACAGCATCTTAGTTCCATGTAAAAGGAGGAGGCAGTAAGGTATTAGACTTTTTAAATACCTTGCCATCTCTATTGATACAGTGCTTAGGAATCTTTAAAACAAAAAAAGGAGCTCAACACTGAACAAAACCTGCTGGGAAGACTACATTTCTTGGAAGCAAATGAGTGATTCAAACAAAAAGGGACAAGAAAGCTTTTTAATGTTAATTAAGCATGAGGTAGGGGAAGGGAAGCAAAGCCAGAGAAGCTTAATAGCATAAAGAAAAGGTCAGGCCCGCAGCCTGTTCTTCCCTGGAGGGAAAAGCTACTTGGTCTCCATCTGAGACCTTTAGCAGAGGCAGAGGCTGGTGAACTTGGTCAGCAAATCAGGACACAGGAATGTCAGGTCATCCTTAGTTTAGCTCCAACTTTTGTAGATGACAAATTTGTGTTTTGGTCAATGAGGATTCTCAAAGTGAATCGCCAGTTGGAAGAGTGTTGCATGCATGGCTTTTACCAGCCTTTGTAGGGCAGAAAAATAAAGTCCATTGTTTGGCTTCAGTGTTCTGAAATGTCCTCTTTTTCTGATAAAAAGCAGAGTTCCCAGAGTAGTTGGTTCATATTAGATCATGTTCCTGTCTGATTTGAATGTTTGCTTTTGAGGTAAAGGGAAACATAGCAAAACAAAATTGAAAGTTGGTAGGTTTTAATACTGTTCTCCCTTTACTTGAGTTAATGCATTGTTTAATATGTTTAATTATTTATTTTGTTTGTTAAAGCATTTATACCCTGCTTGTTAGTTCAAGAAAAGGAAAAGGGTTTCTCGATATTATTTAAAACTATCAATTTATCCAAAAATAAACAGAATGACAACTAAAACTAACGAACAGTGAAAGGCAAAAGCTGTGAAGCTGTGGCTTTCCCCCCGAGGACAGGATTAGTAAAATCCTAGATTGAGATTGTAAAGATGAATAAGTGTCATTAATGGGTTGTGCTTTAGGAGGTTTTTTAATGTTGTTGTTGTATTGTTTTTATTGCTTGTGTTTTTATTATTAGCCACCCAGAATAGTGTGACAGCATAAATTTTCAAATAAATAAAAAGTCAAAGCAGCACAAGACAAGATAGCAGGTGGACACAACTGAAAGATCAAAGCTTCTCCTTTAAATGTGTATTGTAATTCTATTTCTCCAATTTGACTTTATAACTCCATCCCTGTGGACACCATTACTAACAAAACAGAAATATTAGGACATGATTTGATTAGCACAGAAGTATTAGAAATGAAAATAAATAGCGCACTGGAAGTAAACTTGCCGTTGTAACTGGACAGAATTAAGAATCAACCCTTCCCAATTTGATGCTGTACTTGGAATTATATGTATTTAATCCAGAGGTGGTTTTAAATTTTCAAAACTATAAACCAATATCACTTTTAAATGTAGATTACAAAATAATGGCCACAACATTGGCGGAAAAATTAAAGAGAGTATTAAGTAGAATTATCCACACTGATCAGAATGGCTTTCTTCCCCATAGGCAAATAAAAACAAATACAAGAACCATTATGGATATATTAGAATATTATGAAGTATACTCAACCAAGACAATGGCATTGATATTTTTAGATGCCCAGAAGGCTTTTGACAACCTGAATTGGAACTTCCTTATTAAACAACTGATAGGCATGAAATTTGGTGAAAATTTTATAGGATTCATTAAGACAATTTATAACATGCAAACCGCAAAAATATTAATAAATGGGGAAAATACAGATACCATAACAATAAATAAGGGAGTAAGACAGGGCTGCCCCCAGCTCCTCTATTGTACATATTGGCAAAAACAAGTTAGGCAAAATTACAAATTAGGCAAAAAACTACAAATTAGGCAAAAACAAGAGATTAGAGGACTAAAAAATAAAAAAGAGGAATATAAACTCCAGGCATTCGCCGATGATATGGCATTTATATTAGAAGAACCCTTAGAAATGAGCCCTATATTACTAAGAGAAATAGAAGAATACGGAAAGGTGGCAGGGTTAAAAATTAACAAAGAAAAAACAAAAGTATTAACAAAAAAACTGTACAAAGGAGCAGAAGGAAGAACTAGCAAATAAATTAGGTATGCAGGTGGTAAATAAAGTAAAATACCTAGGGATCTGGATGACAGCTAGATGTTCATCAATTAAAAAAGATAACTATGATAAGTTAATAACGCAAATAGTTAAAGATTTAGACAATTGGGCCAAATTGCAGTTATCGCTATTGGGACGTATTTCAATAGTAAAAATGAATATTTTGCCAAATTTGTTGTTCTTGTTTCAGACAGTGCCAGTCAAATTGGAAAAGAATTTTTTTGTAGAATTATAGAATTAGAATGTATATCTAAATTTATATGGCAGAGGAAAAAACCCAGAGTGAAATATAAATTATTACAGGATGCCAAGAAAAAAGGAGGATTTGGCCTTCCAGATTTTGAATTATATTATGATGCTGCTATAGTAAACTGGCTTAAGGATTGGGTTAAATTAGAAAATAGAAGGTTATTAGTATTAGAAGGTTTTGATCTCCAATTTGGCTGGCACGCCTTCATGTGGGATGGAAAATCTAAACAACATTCATATTTCCAAAGGCACCATGTAAGAAATGTGTTGTTCAATATCTGGGGAAAGATTAAAAAAAACCACTACCCAAAGGTTCCATTGTGGCTCTCTACATTGGAAGCAGTCACATATCCAAAGCTATTGGATTATGAAAATATTGTCAGGTATAAAGATTTATTATATGACACTGGAGAGCTTAAAAATAGGAACCAAATATAAATTCAAGGAAAGGAGATAGCATGGTGTTTGCACAAATACAAACCCATTATAAAAAAGATAGAGAACAATTTGGCTTTAATATGACCCCACAAGAATTAGATAAAATATGGCTAGGAGAGGAAAAGAAAACAATTAGTAAAACATATAAATATATTTTGGACTACAAATTAAAAGAAGAAACAGTCACAGAATCTATGATAATTTGGGCTAAAAATGTTGGTCATAGTATTGAATTAGTTAAGTGGGAACACATTTGGCAAACAAATTACAAATTAACCATGTCAGTCTCGTATAAAGAAAACTTATATAAAATGGTTCATCACTGGCACCTATCTCCTGCGAGACTGGCTAAGATGTTCCCCAACCTACCACCCAACTGTTGGAAATGTAACTATGCACAAGGAACATATTTTCACATGTGGTGGACTTGCCCATGTGCTCAGAAATTTTGGAGAAATATTAGACATTGGATTTTAAATATAACAAAACAAAATTTAAAACTTGAACCTGAAACCTTTCTGCTAAGTATGATAGATTCAAACATGGAGATAAAATATCAATATTTAATTTTGTACATCATAACTGCGACCAGAATAACCTACGCACAAAACTGGAAACTGTCTTCCATTCCTTCAGAGGATATGATAATTTAAAAAATACATGAATGCGCTGAGATGGATAGCCTAACCAAACTGTTAAAAAATAAACAAGATAGTGACTATTATGAAATATGGAACCTTTGGTATGAGTGGTTAAAAAAAGGTAATATTTGATATTTGGATAAGTTATGGAAATGACAGAAGACATGCATTTAATCATAAACTATATAGAGAAATTAAAACATTAAAAGAATGAAGGAGTTATTGTAACAAGGCAGATCATGTCAATGATAAATATAAAGAAAAAAAAATTAACCATTGCTCAATATATGCTGTAAAATGTAAAATGTATATATGTATATACAGTGTGTGTGTGTGTGTGTGTGTGTGTGTGTGTGTATATACACACACATTTGTCTGTTTTAAATGTATGTCAAATAAATGTTTTTTCTAGAATAAATTTAAAAAAACTAAATAAATAAAAATCCAGAAGTTGTATTCAGCAGGTTCTGACCAGTTGTGGAGAACCAGTAGTGGAAATTTTGAGTAGTTCGGAGAAATGGCAAATAACACCTCTGACTGGAGATTTTACAGTATCCTCCCCCTGCCATGCCCACCAAGCCACGCCCACAGAACCAGTAGTAAAAAAAATTGAAACCCACCACTCGTTAATCCTACATACCTGAAGACCCCATCTTAAACTTATCCTATAGGAGCAATAGGAGTAGCTGGGGCAGATAGTAGATGGAGAAAATCATGTATGGAATTAAATATCCCACTAATTATAGAATAAATAAATAAATGATCAAAATTTCCACTAACATAGGATAAACCCTATGTTCATTAGCTATATACTTAGGTGATATTAACTGAGTTAAACAACATGACAGCAGAGCCCTATCTATGCTGTGTAGATAAAAATATTTGCAGCAGGCATCTGTCTGGTAGTATAATAAGGAGGAATCCATACATATTATCGTATTTACAGTCTAAACCAGAATCCTGTGAAAGCACTGCTTTTATCTTGAAAAATTAGATGGGGGAAGCAGGTGGTATTACTTATTCACTTTTATGGCTTTTTTTTTCAATGATGAATAAATATGATGAATAAAAACTTATTACATTCAATAATTACCCTCATCATTCTTATTTACCATACTATTTATTCTACCAGTAAACCTTTAATATCTTTATTTTGGTTTGGGAATGGGGCTGTTTTCAACCCCATTTACTGATATCAGCAAAATATATCAGTAAAGTATCTAGACTTCATTCATTATTATCTTTGGGTATAGCTTAGCTTTTCTGTAAATGATTTTTCTTTCAAAATTGTCACATTGTGTGTGAATGTATGTATGTATTTGTTTTGTATGTATGTATATATATGTATACATACATATATGTATATGTATATATGTATATGTATATGTGTATGTATGTATATATATATATATATATATATATATATATATATATATATATATATATATATATATATATATATATATATATATATTTTCTTAAGTTTTCGGGTACTTACATGTATGGTGTTCGGCTTGGTTCGGTATTTTCCCACGTCATTGTAGTTGTTCTTTTAAAGTTGTAGCAACGTTTCAGCAGAATCTCATCTGCCATCATCAGGCTTGTATTGTGTCCGTCTGTGAGTCAGACTTTTACAGTGGTTTCAGATTTGAATTTGGGGCAGCCTATTGCTGTGCCAGAATGGTTTTTTTCTTCATCCTGATTGGTTGGGAGTCTTGGTCTGTGTTTATTGGTCTCGGAGTTTGCTGTGTTCTGCTTGATTGGTGTCTCTAATATCTTCTGTCTGTTTTTTGGCTCTTTTGTATCTTGATTGGCTGGCAGCATTGTGTTGCTTTAATGGAGGCCTTTAGTGCAGCTTGGCTTCGGGTAAATGGACGGCTATCATTAGTTAGGAAGCTGGGTTTCATCTGGGTGCCTGGTTGGGATGTGTTTGAGCTGGAGGTATCAGGGGGATCTGTTTGTGCCCAGGTGTTTGCCTGGCTTGTGGTGTGGAGATTTTTTTTTTTGTGAGTGCAGGCTTCCAAATGATTGACAGCCTGGTGGAATCATCTCTTCTATTCATGCTTTCTGGTCTTTTTTCAATCTCTATGGCTTCTCTGATGATTCTGTGATTAGGGTTTTCTATAGTGGCCAGGGTTTTGGTGCCATTGAAGTTGATGCTATGACCTGTGGCTTCCATGTGTTGGACTAGTGAGGAAGTGTGTTCCAGCTTTTTGACTGCATTTTTGTGTTCATCCAGGCGGGTGCTTATTCTTCTATTGGTCTGTCCAATGTATGTGGCGGGCATGATGCACAGGGGACTTCGATATGCCTTGGTTTTCCAGGTCAATTTTATCTTTGGGGTTGCTAAGGATGGCTGCTATTTTTCTGTCTGTTTTGAAGGCAGTCCTGATGTGATGTCTGTGTAGTACCTTACTAATTTTGTCTGTAGTACCTCTTATGTAGGGCAGGACAGCTGTTCCATAGGTCTGTTCATCTTCTGGGTCTCTATTATGTTTCAGTGTGTTTTTGTGGATCAAGCTGGTGATTTTGCTTTTGTGGAAGCCGTTGGCTGTCAGTACTTTAGTCAGGGTGCATAGTTCAGTCTTAATGTGTGTCTTGTCTGCCAGGCGTTTGGTTCTGGTAATTAGTGTTTTAGCCACGGAGTTTATCTGTGCTGGGTGGTGGTGGGATTGGGCGTTGAGGTAGCGGTTGGTGTGGGTTTTCTTCTGGTATATGGTGTGTCCTAGTGTGCCATCTGTTTTTTTGTAGATTAGTACATCTAGGAATGGTAGTTGTTTGTTTGTTTCTGTTTCCATGGTGAACTTGATTTTGGGGTGTGCGCTGTTTAGGTGTGTTAGGAAATTGTTTAGGTTTTCTTGTCCATGGGGCCAAATCACGAATGTGTCATCGATGTATCTTAACCATAGTTTGGGTTTGAGGATGGCATTGGCCAGGGCTCTGGATTCGAATTCTTCCATGAACAGGTTTGCAATGACAGGTGACAGTGGTGATCCCATGGGAGCTCCTTCTATTTGTTTGTATCTTTGTCCTTTGTATATGAAATATGTGTGGTTAAGCAGTGTTCTGTTAGTTCCATGAGGTGTTTAGCTGGTTGGTATTTATTTTTGATGATTTCAAGGGTCTCTTTTATCGGGACTTGAGTGAATAGTGAAACCACGTCAAAACTTACAAGCAGATCTTCTTGCTCCACGTGTAGATCTTTGATCATTTCCAAGAAGTGGTATGAGTTTTTACATGAGAAGCTGCTGTTTCAGCATGGGGCTGTAGCTCTTTGCTAGGTGTTTAGCTAGGTTTTGTAGTGGTGCTCCTCTGGAGCTGACTATGGGTCTGAGAGGTATGCCTTCTTTGTGTATTTTTGGGAGGCCGTATAGTTTGGGGCATCTGGAAGATTTCTCTCTGGGTATGATCGCGTGTTGGATCTCTTTGCTTATGTGGCTGGTTATAATTTTCTTCTTGGTTAATTTTTCCAGATATGTGGTTGGGTCTGTGTTTATGGGTTTGTATGTGGAGTCTTGGAGTAGGTCTGTCAATTTTGTTTCGTAGTCTTTTCTGTCCATTACTACAGTGGCATTCCCTTTGTCTGCTGGGAGGATGATTATGCTGCTATCTCTTTTCAGGGTTTGTAGTGCTTGATTTCATTTTTCTGTAAGTTGCTTTTTGGTGGTTTGCTTGTGCATAAGATGTTGGTAACTTGGTGTCTTATTTTATCAGCTTCATCTGTATTTAATTTAGTTAGGCTGGATTCTACTGCACATATGATGGATTCTGTGGGGATTTTTTGGGGTGCTATAGCATAATTGAATCCTTTGGTTAGGACATCTGTTTCTGTTTTGGTGAGTTCTCTGTTGGAAACGTGTGCACTAATTGTTTCAGGTGTTGTTGTGAGTTGTTGGGGGTTTTCTTGTCATGTTCTAATTTCTTTAGTTTTTTCAATAATTTTTCTTGTTTGTAAATGCCTTCAGAATCAGCTCTCCAAGTTGTAAGTTGTTTTATCTTGTCCCAAAGTAGAGAGGTGGATTTTGCTGCTCAGTTCCAGGTGTAGTGCTAGCAAATCTTTGTTTAACTGATCTAATCGAATCTCTTATTGTGGAGCTCGCTCCTTAGTAAAGCCATTTCAGTTCTTTTCAGGATACGTTTAGTGGCTGCTGTGCTTTGATGAAATGTTAATTTGAAGCAGGTTGGTGTAGTATTGTTGTCTCCTGCAGCTGCGTAGGAATTGGAGGTCACATAGTATTCCTGCTCTTTTAATTTCCAGTTTCTCGTAGGTTTTGATCTGGCTGTTTATTTCCTCCCCGTAGAGGTTTGATATTTGTTTTCTTAAGTTTTCGCTGGCACTTACATGTATGGTGTTCGGCTTGGTTCGGTATTTTCCTACGTCATTGTAGTTGTTCTTTAAAGTTGTAGCAACGTTTCAGCAGAATCTCATCTGCCATCATCAGGCTTCTGTATTGTGTCCGTCTGTGAGTCAGACTTTACAGTGGTTTCAGATTTGAATTTGGGGCAGCCTATTGCTGTGCCAGAATGGTTTTTCTTCATCCTGATTGGTTGGGAGTCTTGGTCTGTGTTTATTGGTGTCGGAGTTTGCTGTGTTCTGCTTGATTGGTGTCTCTAATATCTTCTGTCTGTTTTTTGGCTCTTTTTGTATCTTGATTGGCTGGCAGCATTGTGTTGCTTTAATGGAGGCCTTTAGTGCAGCTTGGCTTCGGGTAAATGACTGCTATCATTAGTTAGAAGCTGGGTTTCATCTGGGTGCCTGGTTGGGATGTGTTTGAGCTGGAGGTATCAGGGGATCTGTTTGTGCCCAGGTGTTTGCCTGGCTTGTGGTGTGGAGATTTTTTTGTTTGTGAGTGCAGGCTTCCAAATGATTGACAGCCTGGTGGAATCATCTCTTCTATTCATGCTTTCTGGTCTTTTTCAATCTCTATGGCTTCTCTGATGATTCTGTGATTAGGGTTTTCTATAGTGGCCAGGGTTTTGGTGCCATTGAAGTTGATGCTATGACCTGTGGCTTCCATGTGTTGGACTAGTGAGGAAGTGTGTTCCATATATATATATATATATATATATATATATATATATATATATATATATATATATATATATATATATATATATATATATATATATACACATATACATATACATATACATATATACATATATACATATATGTATATGTGTGTATATATATATATATGTGTTCGGCTTGGTTCGGGTATTTTCAGATTCTGCTGAAACGTTGCTACAACTTTAAAAGAACTACAATGACGTGGGAAAATACCCAACCAAGCCAACACCATACATGTAAGTACCATGAAAACTTAAGAAAACAAATATTATATATATATATATATATATATATATATATATATATATATATATATATATATATATATATTTATTTTATTTATTTATTTGATTTGCCAATTGTTTACAAGATAATAAGTATAAATGTATACATAGTTGTGAATACATGAAATGGGTACATATAAGAAAAATAAAAGAATAAGAGAAACAATAGGACAGGGACGGTAGGCACGTTGGTGCGCTTTATGCACGCCCCCTACAGACCTCTTAGGAAAGGGTGAGGTCAATAGTAGACAGTCTAAGGTTAAAGTTTTTGGGGTTTGGGGAAGAAACTACAGAGTCGGGTAGAGTATTCCAGACATTGACCACTCTATTGCTGAAGTCGTATTTCCTGCAATCAAGTTTGGTGCGGTTTACTTTGAGTTTGTATCTATTGTGTGCTCTTGTGTTGTTATGGTTGAAGCTGAAGTATTCATTGACAGGTAGGACATTGCAATGTATGATTTTATATACCATGCTTAAGTCAGACCAAAGACGGCGTAATTCAAGGTTTTCAAGTTCTAGAATTTCAAGTCTGGTGGCATAAGGTATTCTACAACGAGTAGAGGAGTGGAGAGCTCTTCTTGTGAAATATTTCTGGACTTTCTCAATTGTGCTAATATCAGATACGTAATGTGGGTTCCAGACTGATGAACTGTATTCGAGTATTGGTCTAGCAATGTTTTGTATGCTCTGGTTAGTAGTGTGATATTACCAGAGAAAAGCTACGTAGGATTAGGTTAACAACTCTTAATGCCTTTTGGCTATGTAGTTGCAGTGGGCTCTAGCACTTAGATCATTAGAGGTGAGTATTCCAAGGTCCTTTACAGAGCTTGAGTCATCAACAAGATCTTGACTATTCAGCTTGTATTTTATTTTCTGATTTTTTTGCCAATATGTAAGACAGAGCATTTATTTGTTGAGATTTGAAGTTGCCATTTGTTTGACCACTCTGATACATAGTCAAGATCTTTTGTAGGGTAGCAGTATTGTCTGTGGTATTGAACAGCTTTACATCATCAGCGAAGAGAACGCAATTGCTCTTAATATGATCACAGAGGTCGTTTATGTAGAGTATGAAGAGAGTTGGTCCTAGAACACTGCCTTGGGGAACACCACTATTGACAGGTACTGGATTTGATAGTACGCTCCCGATTTTGACCATTTGTTGTCTGTTTGACAGGAATGCTTCTATCCAGTTATTCAGTTGTCCAGAGATACCATAGGATTTTATTTTTAGGAGTAGTTTGTCATGTACCACTGAATCAAAGGCTTTACAGAAGTCTATGTAGATTGCATCTATTGCTTTGCCCTGGTCGAGTTGTGTCGTCCATATGTTTTTGCAGTGTAAGAGTTGCAGATTACAGGATAGTTTTTTTCTGAAACCAAATTGTTTATTGGAGAGTAGGTTATTTGTCTCTAAGTGAAGGATGATGGATTGGTTAATAATTGATTCCATGACTTTACAGGTGACGTAGCATAAGGAGATTGGCCTGTAATTTTCAACTAGGCTTGGGTCTCCTTTTGAAGATGGGGATGACTGTGGCTTGTGACCATAGGTTAGGCAAGGAGCTGGTTCTGAAAGATTTTTCAAAGATTATGCTTAGAGGTTTGGCTATGGCAGTGGATAGCTTTCTTAAGAAGTAGGCACATATTCCATCCGGTCCAATAGATAGAGATGGTTTTAGGTTGCGTAGTGCTTTTTCAACATTGTCTTCTGTGAAATCGATATGTATTAGATCATTGTTGTTATCTGTGGTACGGCTAGGAAATACTGGGCATGATCCATTGCTGTTTACAAATACTGAGCCGAAGAATGTGTTAAAGATGTTGGCTTTAATGGTGTCGTCGTTGCAGTCTTTACCATCAGGTCCTATCAAGGGAGGGATGGACCTTGAGTCTTTTAGTTTGTTGTTTACAAAATTGTAAAAAGCACGGGTGGAATTGGTGCTTAGAAGGTTTTCCTCTTGTTTAATGTGATAATTGGTGCATTCGGTCTTTATCTGGTGGCATAAATTTTTGTATCGGTTTTTGAAATTGGCAACGTGACCAGATTTGTTTTTCCGCCAGAGTGATCTCTTTTTGGATTGAAGTTTCCTTATTGATATGGGTAATCTGCTTTTTTGTTTTGTTTTGGGAGTTGTTGTTGGTACATATAGTTTGATGACTCTTTTGACTTCAAGTAAAAATATGTTGTAATGGTCTTCAACAGTATTGCATCCAGTGAATAGAGATTGCCAATCAAGGGATGAGAGATCGTTGTGTATAAGATCATAGTTGCCTTTTTGAAGTTACAATTGGGAATTACATCATTGTGGTGATTTTTGTGTGGACGTATGTTGAGACAAAAGTCAATCATATTGTGGTCGCTACTGAAAAGGGTTCTTTAGTTTGTATTCGTAAATTAAATTCAAACTATTGCAGAAGATGAGATCGAGGCAGTTGTTTAGTCTAGTGTTGTTGGTTACTAGTTGTTCCAGTCCCAGATTTGTAGTAGCATTGTAGAAGGTTGTGTGTATGATTTCAGTTGTACAATCATTTAGGGTCCAGTCAATATGAGGTAGATTGAAATCACCAAGAAAGATAAAAGGGTATGGGCAGGATGCAGCCCATGTTAGTAATGTATTTAGCTTGTTTACATGTTCGATGTCATAATCAGGTGCTCTGTAACATAGTAAGAATTGAATTGTGATATTTAAGGATAGTTCACAGATGATGGTCTCAGGAAGAGCAAGCTCCTGGGTAACTTGGATATTTTTTAGATGTAAGGATTTTTATAGAAGATAGCAACACCACCTCCTCGACGATTTTCACGATCTGATCGGTAAACATGATAGTCTCTTACTGTGGTAATGGAGTCGGGAGAGATGCATTGAGCCATGTTTCACAGACAAATATAATGTCAAAGTTAGCCATATTTAGGAGGATGAGAAATTCAGGTATTTTATTCACGAGGCTTCTTGCATTGAGTAGTTTGCATTTAAGGCTGGCAGTAGTTGGAATTGAGGTAGTTGGGGGCGTGCGTGCCTAGTCTTGGGTGATGGTGGATCGGTTGAGGTAGGGTTGTGGTTGAGGGTAAAAGCTGAGTATTGGGTTGCGTGGCTTACTTTTGATACAGTCAGCATGGTAGTCAATGTACAGGTCCTTCTCTCCATTGTCTAGACGGTTTTTGAGTTCAATGCGGAGTACATGGGAGCGGGCACGTTGCTGTATGGTTAGGTCAGGGCGGCAAACGGAGGTTCTTATGGTTGGTGTTGGTTTTGGCGAGTGAGTTTATAGTATAAATGAATTTACGTTTGCTTGTTTCATTTTTGCAAATGACTCTGCACAGGCGTGGGGCTACAGAGCCGTCACTGTTATTGAGCTCTCGGCCAATGCGTGAAATGTCAAGTATTTCATCAGCGGAGATGGTTGATGCTTGATAATCCCTGATGATGTTTCGGACAGTTGTGATGTCATCATTGTTATTGGTGACCTCTAGACCAAATAAGATGGCGTTTGGACGTTTCCGTTCACGCTCAACAGCTTCTCTGATGAGGATTGGGATATCAATATTTGTCTGGGTTGTGTTTATTTATAACACATATATATATATATATATATATATATATATATATATATATATATATATATATATATATATATATATGGATATATATATGGATATATATATATATACATATATATATATGTGGATCTTTGGTTATTCGGGTTTTCTCCGCGTAAGATTCAAAGTATCTAGGCAACGCTTTCGATGAAGTCTCATTCATCATCTTCAGGCTTGCTTCTTCGGCTCTGTGCTTCTCAGAGTGATGTGAGCTTTCAGCTGCTTCTTCCTTCTAACTGCCAGTGGGGTGTGACTTGACTGGGTGGGGGCTTGGCTGCGTCCGATTGGGTGGGGGTGTGTTCTCATTGGTTGGAGGCTTGGCTGTGTTCTGATTGGTTGGGGGCTGGCCGTGTTCTGATTGGCTGGAGGCGTGCTCTGTTCAGGTGGGGCTTGGCCGTGCTCAGGCTGGTCCCAGCTGCTGGGGATTTGAGCTGGTGAGCTGGGATCTTGCTGTTTGGCTTTGAGTTCGTGGTCGTGCCACATCTTCATGGTGGGGGTCAGTTCGCTTCATGTATGGCTCAGATGGGTTTGAAGTGGGTAGTGATGCAGCTGCAGTGCGGCTTCTGGTCTGTGGTCGTGTCTCATCTTTCTTGTGTGGGTGTGAGTCTGATTTTTACGTCAGACTCACACCCACACATCAGATATATATATATATGTGTATATGTATATGTATATATATATATATATGTATGGCATTCAGCTTTGTTCGGGTATTTTCCCACATCATAGTAATGGTGCTTTTAAAGTTGTAGCAACGTTTCAGCAGAATCTCAGCTGCCATCATCAGGCTTTTGTATAGTGTTCGTCTGTGAGTTAGACTTTTACAGTGGTTTCAGATTTAAATTTGGGGCAGCCTATTGCTGTGCCAGAATGGTTTTTTTTTCTTCATCCTGATTGGTTGAGAGTCTTGGTCTGCGTTTATTGGTCTTGGAGTTTGCTGTGTTCTGCTTCTAATATCTTCTGTTTGTTTTTTTGGCTCTTTTTGTATCTTGATTGGCTGGCAACATTGTGTTACTTTATTGGAGGCCTTTAGTGCAGCTTGGCTTCGGGTAAATGGACGGCTATCATTAGTTAGGAAGCTAGGTTTCATCTGGGTGCCTGGTTGGGGTGTGTTTGAGCTGGAGGTATCAGGGGGGATCTGTTTGTGCCCAGGTGTTTGCCTGGCTTGTGGTGTGGAGATTTTTTTATTTGTGCATGCAGGCTTCCAAATGATTGACAGCCTGGTGAATCATCTCTTCTGTTCATGCTTTCTGGTCTTTTTTCAATCTCTATGGCTTCTCTGATGATTCTGTGGCTGGGATTTTCTATAGTGGCTAGGGTTTTGGTGCCATATATATATTTGTTTTCTTAAGTTTTGGCGGGTACTTACATGTATGGCATTCAGCTTTGTTTGGGTATTTTCCCACATCATAGTAGTTGTGCTTTTAAAGTTGTAGCGACGTTTCGGCAGAATCTCATCTGCCATCATCAGGCTTCTGTATAGTGTTCATCTGTGAGTCAGGCTTTTACAGTGGTTTCAGATTTGAATTTGGGGCAGCCTATTGCTGTGCCAGAATGGCTTTTTCTTCATCCTGATTGGTTGAGAGTCTTGGTCTGTGTTTATTGGTCTTGGAGTTTGCTGTGTTCTGCTTGATTGGTGTTTCTAATATCTTCTGTCTGGTTTTTTTTTTGGCTCTTTTTGTATCTTGATTTTGCCAGCCAAAATATATATGTATGTATGTATGTATGTATGTATGTATGTATGTATGTATGTTATGTCTCACCTGTAACCACAAGTGAGAGTCCAAATGTTCCACAGCAACAAACACGAACAAATGAATATCAGACACCACAGAGTTAACTCCTCTCTATAATCGTCGTTGGCAGCTCTCCCAGAAACTGTCTTTAAACCAAGATAATGAGTCACTGGATGATTCAGAGCCAAAAGGGCAAACAGCAGACTTCTTCCACGCTGCGAGGTAATTAACAAGTTGATCCGGACAAGGCTCCAGAGTTAACACGCCTCCTTATATTTCCTGAAGGGGCGTGTCAGTCTCCTTCCAGTTTGTGCTTGACGTTTCTGCTTACGTCTGTTCCTTGCATCAAACCAAGATTCTTCGCTTTGATCTTCATCTAAGGTCTCTGGCACATTCTCCTGATTCTCTGCTGACACAGGAGTAATTATCGAGGAAGGTACGGGAGAGGATGAGGACTCCGAAACCTCCAGCAAAGCAGGTTCAAACCCCAATGCCCTATCTTCCTCCTCCTCCTGACTCCCATTTATGTCACTTAACAAGGCAGGCTCAAACCTTAATGCCAGGTCTTCCTCATCACTCGATCCTATGTCTTCTGACAGAGCAGGCTCGATCCTCTGAGTCACATATATATGTATGTGTATATATACACACATGTATACACGCACACACATAATATATGTTGGGAAATATATCATATGTACACAAATGTACTTGCACTGATTGCCTACCTTTGTTTTCAATAAATGTATATTGAAAACAATGCACAAACAATGCATCCTAAGACAACAATTTTTGAACCAAAGTATCTCAAATGGGCTATCTTATAGAATGCATCCAAACCCGGACTCCTGTGGAATTGAAATTTGGCAAATTTTATAAAACATTTATGACAAAAAAAATCAAAAAATCACATAGAACATTTCCTCTGGTCAACTTGGTCAACCCCTGATGTTTGGCTGTGCTATATAGTTCAACTTTCAGAGCAGATGCATCTCTGAATATCTCCCTAAATTTGAAGCTCTGCCATTAATGAAGCAGTGGAAGAATCTGTTATGAAAATATTTCTAAAACAATGAGCCAAGGGGTTACAGGTTGTCTAATATCATCATATTTCATTTCACTCCTTATCAGGCATATTGTAAATTCAGAACAGTTGCAATACTAAAATAGCACTAAGGATTATTAATCCATATCAGGCAGACCATGCTAAGGAAAATCATTTTACCTACTTGGGTTTCAGCAGTCCAGCTGATGATGCCACTGCTTCCCAACAGGAGCAAATTTATTCAGTTGAAAACTGGAAACATCCAAACGCCTCAAGCAAATCAGACATTCAGAAAGTTTCAAACTATTTATCAGTTTCAGTACAAATGAAATTTGTTGCTTTCAGACTTTCCTCTGACTGAGCTGTGAACAAAAAGAGAGAAATTGCTGAAGCTCCTGAACTTACTACAGCACCTTAATTCAGATGTCAATCATGTTGCCATAGTTGATCTTGACCAGATAAACTGTCCCTGACTATTTCTTCCCTTTCCCCCCTTCAATCTTAATTAGCTGACATTCTGTTCATCTTCATCATGAAAGATACTACTAGCAAATGAGTTTAAATGTCAGACATCTGAGATGGGTCTGTTTCCACCTATTTTTTGTGTTCTTGTTTTCCTGAGTGTAAACAAGGGAAGTATGAAAGCAAAAATATTCTCAAAATGAGAAACCACCGAGCAGTGTATCAGAGTTGCTGTTAGTGACCTGAGAGGAGCCATTCTCTCTTAACCTAACTAATACAAAGGATTACATATTGAGGTTCTATTTCTGGTATTTTCATCTAAAAGAAGCTCCCGGGTTTTGATTAGTATAGACAATAATTAACTAGATGGATCTTTCCTGATATTTTATCCACTTGTGAGGAGGGGCTACATGGAACCTTTTAGTACTGGCCTGAAGAACAGGATGAAAATAAATGAACAAAATAGCACCAACTTTCAAGAACAGCAGACATGGCCTGAAGCTTATGTTGTCCTAATATTGGCCCTAATGGCCCTAATATTGCTAATTAACAGCCAATAAATGTTCCTGAAATTTAACAATTCATCAATGTTTTAATCCCCCTTCCCAGACTAATTTCTTTGAGGTTTGGATACAAAAATTGTTAAACAATTTCCAATATTTAAAAAAGATTCTTGGATGAATGAAGGCAAGTAGAAATACCACATAAACACAACTCACAGAACAGCACAAAGCATGTCTTTCAGGAGAGAGAAGTTCCCTAAAGATGGGCTCCAGCTCAGAAGACCTCTCTGATCCCAATGACCAACCCAGGTTTAACCTTGCAGGATTCTTGGAGTTCAGAATTAATCTGGTATTCTCATACTAAAACAAGAGCTGAGAAATGTGTATGTAGGATGCATGGGGGGTGGGGGGAGGAATTCTGAGGTATCTTCTTCTGAGAAATATAGAGTAAGCAGTAGAATATTCCATGAATAATACATAATCACTCATAGGTGTATATTGTCATGACTGTTGTTGAATATTCATTTGCACATTCTGTCCTCTGTGGCTATTCATAAAGACGATATTCAAAGGTCAAAACTCCAGTTGGCTCAGGGAAGGAAAACAATTTTCAGTATGAGAAAGAATATCATTATGGAGAATTGTGCGGTATAAGCATGGGGTAATGGCTCTTGGGCAGCACTTGGGAGTGGGCTTGTCAACTTAATCAAGGAGAGTTCTCTTCTTGAGCAATATTGAAGGATGTGTCAAACAGCTCTGACAAAGATGTTTCCTAGAGCTGGTTTACTGGTTGGTATGAAACAAGATCTCCTGTTCTGAGGGGTCCTTGGTGCTCTCTGAGCTTGGTTGTTTTCTTCATTAATGGTTAATGTTTCATTAATCAAACTAGGTAACATCAGCAATGCCAGTGATTATAGGCTTGCAATGATTATGTTTGCCAGTTTGTGTAATAAAACAACTTGCAATAAAACAATCAAGTTCAGAGTACCAAGGACCCCTCATTTCAACCCTGAGCTACAATAATCTCCTTTATGGGTATTTCTTCTTCTGTAGGAACTGCACTTTGACTGACAATGAAAAACAATTTAGAAATACATGGAACCACATAAAAATGTGCCAGTCCTAGTTTGGGGCATTCCTTATCATATGGCATTCTCTCCTCTTCCCCCCATCCCAATGATGCCATTCCAGAAGTGATTAAACAGTTTCCCATAAGCAACATTTTTAGAAGTAGAAGTATAGTGTGGTATGGATTTTGGACCAGAATGTTTTGTTGATAACTCCTATAAGAAAGATTGATATTTGTTTTTTGTTTTTTTATGAATACACACTGTCTTTTGGACAAATTTTACAGTGTTATCTTTTGATGTTGAGCCACAACAGACTTTGATTTGATGAAATTCACAAATCCAGTTCATTTTTTTTATTTATTTTGCCTAACTAAGATGCACATTATGTGCCTACATGCTCCATAGGCCTTGCAATAAACTATTTGTGAACAGGCCTTAGAATTTGCTCTCTCTGGATTACTGCTGCTACAATATCAGGCTCTGTGAGATGTTTTCAAGGATATCATGGGTGGTGACTTCATCAAAATCCATTCTACAATGTGCCAAAGGATATGGGGAAATGTCACATCCAGCAAGTGACTCTTCTGTGTAATGAATAATCAAGGCCTAAAGACATGAGCTATGAAAATGCAGAGACAACTCATCCATTAAAGACATTAGATATTAACACTAACTACTCCCCAGGCAAGAACTGTGGATTTCTCAGCTGTAGAGAAAAGTGCTTACTCATTGTGAAATATTTAGATTGCTTTCATCAATATCTTTACCAAAGATATCTACACTTAAGAAGTGGAGGGAAATACCAGAATGATACATATATTTGTGGCCAGACACAGCCATTCAATGTCTCATTACCATAGGAATTATGTGGAAAAATCTGCTCTTCCAATATTTTCTAGATTTCTTCTATAATTTAATGTAAACTTCCCTAGCTTTTCCATAGGGTTTGTATCCAGGAGAAATCATATTATCTCTATTATACCAGGCTTCCCTTACATGCAGTATATCAATGTCTTAGTTTGCTACTAAGTATTTTCATTCCCCTATATTCTAGTACCAGCATGAAATAAATTATATCTACAAACAATGCCTTTTTTATCTTTTATGTAGTTATGAGCTTTAACACAGCCTTGTTTTGCTTTCAGTGAATTAACTGTCCCATCCATTCATTTAGTCACTTCCAATTCTATAGTACTTTGTGAAATACACCTTTCTGTTGTTTCCCCCCATGTATCAGTTTTGGATGCTATGCATCAGAAATAGCAATAGCACTTAGACTTATATACTCTGCTGTATAGTGCTTTACAGCCCTCTCTAAGCAGTTTTCAGAGTCAGCATATTGGCCACAACAATCTGGGTCCTCATTTTACCCACCTTGGAAGGCTGGAAGGCTGAATCAACCTTGCTTGAGCCAGTGAGAATCAAAGAGCTGGCAATCAGCAGAATTAGTATGCAATACTGCATTCTAACCACCCTGCCACCAGGGCTCTATCTTCATGCTACTTAGGAAGGAGGGAAATCTATCTTTATGTGTATGCTAAGATATGAATCCTTAGAGAATTTGCAGGGCATGACATGCATCCAAATGTGTACGCATATTTGAAATATTGCTTGCTATATATTTTCTCATATGGTCACATACTTACATATTTTGTTGCCAGCACTGTACTATGTACTGTATGAGTGAATTATATATGGCTTCTAAATGGGCTACAAAAATCCAGGCATATACGAGCAAATCCAATATTCTCTGTACCAGAGCAAATCTGGCTACTCACTAGATGGCAGCTTGCTACAAAAAATACAAAATCAGAGTTTCCCTTAGGAGTTGACCATACAGCCTTAACTTGAAAATCTCTGGTGAAGAAAACCGCAGTCACTTCTTTGAATGGTAAGATCTACTGGTGAACAACTCTTAATATCTATGGAGATTCTCAGTCATCCAGGTCATGGTTTCTTGGATGAGAAGCGAACTGTCTTCAAAGAAGATCAAGAAAGTCCAGTTGCCTCTTGAAAAAACACCTTTGGGACAACAGCTCTTAATGTCTAGAGTGTTTCTTCCAATGTTCAACAGAAATCTAGCAATTTAAGCCTATTAAGGTCTGAATAGCTCCCTCAGATATCCCACTAGAATCTCTGACACAATTTCTGAAATAACATTGCTGCTACAATTCTGATCTTTTTGGACGAAATATTTCTCAACAATATCTGGTCTGTTCTACAAGTGGAATAATGAGAATCCTACCACATTTTAATTCACTAACATATGATATAGCTTATTAAGAACTAAGAATTACAAAGTTGGTAATTTGTTTACTACTGAACATTTCATATTAGACATACTAAGCAAGACCATGCAAATCATTCAGATGCTTCAGGTCATTAAAGTCCTATAAATCTGGGCAGCAAATATCCATGTAGCCACTAGATATAAACAAAAAGATACAGAAAACTGTTTATTAGTTTATTCAATTATTTCATACTCTTCTGACCCAAGAGATTTAATTTTACTTAGATTATTGGTCGGCAACTGCTTCTGTGAGATTTTTGCAATCTTATGCCTATTTTATAATATCTAGTAATTTGGTCTTCAATTAAAATCTTTTTTTAAAGTGCAGTTGAGTTTTCCAAGCATCAGAATCCTATCCAGTTACTGTTACTGTAATATTATGTATTAAATTATTAAGCTTTCATTTCATAATGGATGTTTCTAGTGAGTATTCTGGTTTACTTTACTGAGTGATTTGTTCTTCTTTCAGTAAGGTATGCAGTATAGGGTTAAAAAAAGAGAGAGCAGTTGGGAAAACTTGTTGGAAGCCTCATACCTTTTGTACAAATGTCCATGTTACATGCATGTACAACTGAGTAGGGTTTCATTTGTACCATCTTGGTTTTTTCTGACAGCCCTTGTGTATGATCTTGGTTATTTTTGACAGGGATTTTTTCATCATTCAAAGGGATCAATTTTAGTATTTTTAGTATTTATTTGATTTGTCAATTGCTTACAAGATACAGGTATAAGAATAAACATAGCTTTGAATACATGAGATAGATACTTATAAGAAAAATTAAAAGAAACAATAGGACAGGGACGGTAGGCACAATTGGTGCGCTTATGCACGCCCCCTACAGGCCTCTTAGGAAGGGGGTGAGGTCAATAGTAGACAGTCTAAGGTTAAAGTTTTTGGGGTTTGGGGAAGAAACCACAGAGTCAGGTAGAGTATTCCAAACATTGACCACTCTGTTGCTGAAGTTGTATTTTCTGCAGTCAAGTTTGGTGCGGTTAACCTTGAGTTTGTATCTATTGTTTGCTCTTGTATTGTAGATAGGGATGGTTTTAGATTGCGCAGTGCTTTTTCAACAATGTCTTCTGTAAAATCAATATGTAATAAATCATTGTAGTTGTCTGTGGTTCGACTAGGAAGTACTGGGCTTGATCCATTGCTGTTTACAAATACTGAGCCAAAGAATGTGTTAAATTTTCTTTGTTCAGATTTTCTACTTTCACACAAGTGCACTACAACCGGGAAAACCATGGGCTTGAGACTACATACTTTTGCTGTCAGTGTAATATTGTGGTGCTTTATTGTGTTTTATTTTAGTTTATTTTGGATCTGACATAGCCTTTCTCCCAAATAGCAGAGATATATTTATTTCATGGGTACAGTTATCCTGTAATCTGCAACTCTTTCACTGCAAAAACATATGGACTACACAACTCGATCAGGGCAAAGCAATAGACGCAATCTACATAGACTTCTGTAAAGCCTTTGATTCAGTGGTACACAACAAACTACTCCTAAAACTAAAATCTTATGGTATCTCTGGACAACTGCAGAACTGGATAGAAGCATTCCTGTCAAACAGAGAACAAATGGTCAAAATTGGGAGTGTCCCATCAAATTCTGTACCTGTCAATAGTGGTGTCCCCCAAGGCAGTGTTCTTGGACCAACTCTCTTCATACTCTACACAAATGACCTCTGTGATCATATTAAGAGCAACTGCGTTCTTTTCGTTGATGATGTAAAGCTGTTTAATACCACAGACAATACTGCTACCCTTCAAAAAGATCTTGACTATGTATCTGAATGGTCAAACAAATGGCAACTTCAAATCTCAACAAATAAATGCTCTGTCTTACATATTGGCAAAAAAAATCAGAAAATAAAATACAAGCTGAATAGTCAAGATCTTGTTGATGACCCAAGCTCTGTAAAGGACCTTGGAATACTCATCTCTAATGCTCTAAGTGCTAGAGCCCACTGTAACTACATAGCCAAAAAGGCATTAAGAGTTGTTAACCTAATCCTACGTAGCTTTTTCTCTGGTAATATCACACTACTAACTAGAGCATACAAAACATTTTCTGGACCAATACTCGAATACAGCTCATCACTCTGGAACCCACATTACGTATCTGATATTAGCACAGTTGAGAAAGTCCAGAAATATTTCACAAGAAGACTGCTCCATTCTTCTACTCATTGTAGAATACCTTATGCCACCATACTTGAAATTCTAGACCTAGAAAACCTTGAATTACGCCGTCTTCGGTCTGATCTAAGTATGCTATATAAAATCATACATTGCAATGTCCTGCCTGTCAATGAATACTTCAGCTTCATCCATAACAACACAAGAGCACACAATAGATACAAACTCAAGGTTAACCGCACCAAACTTGATTTCAGGAAATACGACTTCAGCAACAGAGTGGTCAATGTCTGGAATACTCTACCTGACTCTGTAGTTTCTTCCCCAAACCCCCAAAACTTTAACCTTAGACTGTCTACTATTGGCCTCACCCCTTTCCTAAGAGGTCTGTAGGAGGCATGCATAAGCGCACCAACGTGTCTACCGTCCCTGTCCTATTGTTTCTTTTATTTTTCTTATATGTACCCATTTCATGTATTCATAACTATGTATATACTTATACCTATTATCTTGTAAGCAATTGACAAATCAAATAAATCAAATAAATAAAAATAAATAAAGTTACCATCCCTGTCAACTTTTGAACCTCATAAGACATAATCCATTACTATTTGACAGAATTCTATTAGCATATTTCCTGTTTCATTTCTTATACTAAAGGTAAATTTTCCCATTATTCCAAATGTTACTATATTTCCAACTTTACCATTCCAATCTCTACCTTTTCTTGATGTTGTATCGAGAAGTCATTTGCAGTTCAACCTCTGTTTCCTGTGCACCTAAGTTTTGAGCATAAATGTGAATCACTATAAAAGTTATTGGCTTGGCTTGGACTCAAATTGAGATCATTCTGCAGGTTGTAGCTGAACATTGAGTTTGAGTACAACTGCCCATTGTATATGCCATTTCTTGTGTGATTTCTAGTTCACAATAGAATATCTGCCACTCCTCTAACATGGAGTGTGGCCCATTCCAATTCATTTCAAGAATGATACCAAGAATGTTAGTGTTCAGACTTGACATTTTCACTCAGAGGACATCTGGTTTGCCTTGGTTCAATGTTCTGACATTCCTAAACCACATTTCAGTGGTTTACATATTTTTGCAGCATCAGACTTCTATTTTGCCCTTGGTCACATCAGCAGCTGGATGTTCTTTTGGCTTCAGTCCAGGCATATCATCAGCATTAGTGTTACTTATACTTGCCCTCTGGTCTTTTCCAGTAGCCTTTTGGATTCCTTCTAATCTGGGTAACTCATCTTACAGTATTATATTTATTTGTCCTGTTTTTGAATGTCCATCTTTTTGACAGAATAATGAAGTCTGTTGATCTTTCCTTATCCAGCAAAAGTGGATAGTAATTTTCTTCACCTCACTGAAGAAAATTTATGCATTGAAACCAAGATCTGCTTCAGAGCAATACATTGAATCAGCTTTAACAGCGTATATGGAGTTGTTCAGTTCATTTCTATAGAGAGAAAATACTCAGCCTTGAGTGGTGTGATTCTGGCATTGCCCAATGAGTGTTATGATTACATTAAATATTAAATTGCCAGTTTATCAGAGTTATTTTGGATGGTAAGACTAATACTGCTTTGGCCTTAATTCACTTTCACAGTTCTCAGCCTTTTTAATGTGACCCATCCCAAGCTTTAACTTTGCTCTGTTGTGCTAATGGAAAGTTAAAATTCCACTAGCACAACATAATTTCCAGGATTCTGCTCATACTACTGTATACCCTTAAATCAATCCCCAATTTTAAATTAATGCATAATTTGGGCAGGTCTAAGTCTGTTAATAATTACTGAAATCACCTCAGATACTGTTTCCCATAAAATAGGACAGCAGTGCCACAGATATCATTTCCTTTGGGCCATCCGCTTTCTCTGTGAAATGAAAGTCAGTTTCTTCTGCCTCTGCTAGTTAATTAGCATAGAGTATTGCTAGCAATACAGCCCTGATCAACCAAAAACTTGTTAGTAAGAAGTTATCCATTCCAAAGGGCCTTAACATCTCAACAAAGCCAGTGCTGAATCAGTCTTTCCAGGTTTGACCAAGCTGAACCAATCTTTACTAACTATCAGTCTTACTAGGTAGACCAAGAAATCAAAGGTGGAGTAAAGTTGCTTTTATTGAGACTGGCTACAGTGACAGAATCTTGCCAGTGTTGTTATGTTGTACTTTCCCTGCTACTCATTGTTCAGTGAATTAGGAAAGAGTCTGTCTTTCTGATTCCTTTCCAAATGTTATCTGTCTATTGTAGATGTAATATATGTTTCATTCCTCATTATCTTAGCGAGGGATTTTGCATATTTCTGTCAAGACCACTTCCTTACTTTCTATATCAACCCACTGGGCATCCTGCAGAACACACAGCCTGAAGAATAAAGGCAGCACAGCCAACAAATCATACATGAGGATCTCAATGGTCATTCTTCTGATTCCTGCCTAGAAGACACCAGCCATGGTTAGCATGGGCTGCCCAACATATACCCCACAGAAACCAGTGATGATGGATCCTTTTCAGGAGGCAATACATATGCCAGCTAGCTATGCGAACCCCCAAAATATCTGATAATCAGAGTCAGCAAAGCCCATTTATATTAAATTAACAATCTTTTTGAATGCAATGCCAAGTCTGGCACACCGGAAAAGCACACGAGAAAGTAAGTACTTATACTATTTTTAGGTTTGAATGTTTTTATTTTTTTATGTTGGAGCAGAACATGATTCTATAACATTTCGTTTAGCACAACGTTTCTGCATAAAAGTGGGCTGTTGTGCTGCCTTTTTTTGATCCATTATATTTCTGCAAGAGAGAAAGAGAGGAAAAACTCAAAAATGTCTTCTAGCAGAATGTTGGAAGTATGTAGCTGAAACTCTATCATCAATTCAACCATGTAGCTCTGGTATTTTTCAACCTATTCTGTCCAAAATAAAGCAGCTACATTGTTATTTTTCCCTGTTACAGGCGATAGATTTTTAAATAAACCCCAAAGCAGCTCAAATCAAATTGATTTTCTATTGCAGCTCAAAGTGCAAATGATAATCAAATCATGTCCTTCTTAAATCTAAAACCTCCAATTCATGGCTGATCCACATAGGCCTAATAACCAGTTCTAATTGTGTGTGTTTTAATATTTTATCTGTCATTTTAAGCTAAAGTAACAATTTTATTTAAAAACACAATCAGCAGAAACCAGTTTTGCTGCTTACCATCTGCTCACTAAAGTTTTTGCACTATTAGGCAAATAAATGGCTTATTTTGCATAGGTGTATTTACGGTATGTGCAAGGAAGTAAAGAACTTATTTATTATAGTTTTCATGAGTTATATGACATGAACCTACAGGCTTATTTAAAAGCATTGAGTATTTGAGTAAGATTTTTTTTTAAAGAGCTAGATGATTGTAAAAAGGAGAGAAAGAGAAATGCTACGGATAAGAGGATTAAGATACAACATGAATAAATGCCAATTTCCTAAAGTTGTACAAGTATCAAAATGTTAAGCCTTTCTACTGAGTCAAAGACCTTCCGATGACAGAGACTAAAATGCAATCAGAGCCACTGTTGTTTTTCCAGCTTTAAAGTAATGGCTTGGAGAGCCAATTATGTGAGCAGAAAGTAAATCAGCTCTCCAAAAATTGATTTCAACCCAACTCAGTCATTTAAATGAATCACTGTGATATATGTGAAAAGAAGACAGTTTTGATACAAGAAGATGCAGGAATCACTTGCTGATTACAGACTTTTATATAGCCATTTTCTGCGGCTTTATAAACATATAATCGAAATGATGACTTTTTAAAAAGATAACTAGATGTGTTAAAATAATATGGTCATTATCTATCTATCATCTACCTACCTATCTCTCTATCTCTATCTATCATCTATTATCTATCATTTATTAAGAGCTGCGATAGCACAGTGGTGAATACAGTATAGCAGGCTAATTATGTTGCCTGCCAGCAGTTCAATTCTTAATGACTCAAGGTTGACTCAGCCTTCCATCCTTCCAAGGTTGGTAAAACGAGGACCCAGATTGCTGGGGATAATATGCTAACTCTGTAAACTGCTTAGAGAGGGCTGTAAAGCACTGTGAAATGATATATAATTCATTGCAATTTCTATTATATATCAGATTCTAATAATCCTTGAAACCTTATGCAAGCATAAACAGATAACCTTAGAATAAGGTACCATGGGGTCCTTTCTTTGCTAGGCTTGAATGAAAATGGTTTCCACAAATTATTCATCCTATTGCAGGTAGAAAAAGAAATGTGAACACAAATCCAATCCATGTTAGTCTTTCATTTATCATACTCCCATCAAAAATGAGAAATAGTCACTTTTTGATTATACCCCCCCCAGTAACTGATATAAATATATATCAATTATTATAGCAGTTAAATGCCAGTGATATAAGTAGGGATGGGATTCTACCGGTTCTATCTGGTTCTATACAACCCCTTGTTAACTTTCTAAGCAGTTCAGAGAACCGGTAGTTAAAAGCAATCTCCTTTTGTCTTTTTCTACCCTTATTACATACTTGGCAGACAGCCTAGACTTACTGTCTCCTGAGTTTTGGGGCTTGGCTTTCTTAAAGGGGAAGGGTTGTTTTAAGATTTTTACACTGCTGTTGGGAGGAAATACTTCCCTGGACAATCAGCACTTTGAAGAAATAATTGAATAATGAAGCAAAGCTTTTAGTGACAGGGAACCAAGATGAGTGACATTCAGCAAGGCTTCTTGGCTAGCTAGAAAAATTGACATTCAAACGTGAGTTTATATACCCTTTCTGAGTTTTGGTCTAAAAATGGTTTTTGGTGAAGGTTAATTCTGTGCTTGGTGAAGTTTAATTCTGTGTTTATTGATGGGATAATTTTCCCTATTCAACTTCAATAAGCAACAGCTACTATTGTGATTTAATTATTTGTATTGATTTTTTTCCTGCCTCATGGTTTCTTTTTCTCTCTGGAGAGGGGGTGTTCCTCACTGCTTTAGTACTATCTGGCACTGTCCTTTTGGAGTATACATCCAAGAGCAGGATGCAAGCTTGGAACTGATTTTTTTATTGCCTTTCTGGGGGACATGTGACCTTTCCTTAAATCTGGATGATTTCCCTAAGCTATCTTGTGAGGTGAGTGAGACCAGCTGGTATCTTTAAGTGGTGCAAATGGATCTAAGGATTGCTTTTCCTGGGTGTGCTTTGTCTGGAGATCTTAAATAACCTCTCTGCTAAAGGGTTTCACTCTATGAGCAAGAGTTGGCTGCTTGATAGTTATCACTGCATTTTAACTATTTTCATTCTTCAAGGTGCTCTGGCACCCTGCCTGATTTGTAACTCTGGCTTGCAGGTATTTTTAATCTAATGATTGATATTTAGGGCAGCTTTTTGCAAGCAAAGAAGCTTTTTGTATTTTTGTACAGGTAATCCTAGACTTATAACAGTTCGTTTAGTTACCATTCAAAGTTACAATGGCACTGAAAAAAATGACTTATGACCATTTTTCACACTTATGATGGTTGCAGCATCCCCACTGTCATGAGAGGCCAGGCAAGGAGAAGTGCCCCTTGACATGAGTGATGTTGACTTGGCCATGCCCACCCAGTCACATGACCTCCAAGCCACACCCACCAACTACGCCACGCCCACAGAACCAGTTGTTAAAAAAACTGAATCCCACCCCTAGATATAAGATATCGGATGTGATTTCTATATGGAAGTACAAAGCCATTTCTCAGACTTCTGTAAAGATTTCTGTTTGCATTATCCAATTGTCTAAATTTGATTTAAAAAAGTTTCAAGCTTGCTTTCAACACTTCTATTTCCAAAAATATGGGAATTAGACACCTTTTGTTACCCAGAATAATTAATACTTAATTTCTCATGGTTAAATTGTGGATTGTTGGCAAATTCCATCATTCTCCTAATTCAAAAAAACGTATTTACCTGCAACCAAAATAGTCATGGCAGTTTAAAGATTAATTACTGTTCTTCTACCTCCTCACTCTACGTTCTGAATGTATAGAATAAAAGCATTATTCTATACAGAGCCTTCTTGTTTGTCCTTTCAGGTGTCTTAGTCAATCCTGATTATTAAAATCCTGAGTATATCTTCAGAGAATTCAGAAAAAAAGTCATATTGGTGTTTCATGTATACATTTATCAAGCT
Source organism: Notechis scutatus (assembly GCF_049901735.1). Lineage (NCBI taxonomy): Eukaryota > Metazoa > Chordata > Lepidosauria > Squamata > Elapidae > Notechis > Notechis scutatus. The sequence continues at coordinate 67,109,647 of NC_142009.1, read as the reverse complement.
CTCTAAGAATAACTTAAAAGGGATGAGATAATTGCAGGTTATATTTTATTTGCAGAATAAATTAATGTACTTCAGTACAAAAAAGAGCACATTTCTAAAAAAAAATTACATTACATTTCTAAAAAAAATAAATTCCAGAAAAGTACTTTTGCCCCCTTTAATTTTATCATATATTTCTAGATACACAAATGTAATACTTTTTTTTTTTCATAGAATGTTTGGAAATATGTTAGGGTAAAATTAAGTATTCTATTCATAATTAGATTTTCTAGGTACCCCCTCCCCTTTTTTTTGGTGACCAAAGATCTTTGTCATGATTTTTTAAACAATAAAGCAAACAAACAAACAAAAAAACCTCTCAAGTGCTTGCAAATTGTTCTTCAGGGTTTTTTTTTTAATAGTTTGCCACATTCACTTCTCATGAACTGGTTTTATATCCCTACGGTGGTAAAACTAATAGTTTGCTTTGATTTTTTTAACGATATTTGATTCAAGTCACAATTCCTCTACCAACCCACCCACTCTTCAATTTACTTTAATCTCAGTTTCGACTTTATTTTTCCTTTTCCTCTCTTTTTCTTCCTTTCTTTTGCATCCATTTTCAAATAGTTCTACAAACAGTAGACAGTATGCCTAATGTATGGAAAACTCCACTGCCCAGCCATCTTAGTGACACAATCTATTTCCTTGCAATTTTATTAACTGATGTCAAATTTCAGACATTATTTAGTGGTATAGTAATTATATATTCTTTTTTCATCCTTCTACAAACATGTTTTAAAGCAGAGGTAGGGAACTATGGCCCCTTTATGACACGTGGACTTCAACTCCCAGAATTCATGAGCCAGCTTGAATTCCATGGCTGGCTCAGGAATTCTGGGAGGTGACATCCACAAGTTACAAAAGAACCATAGCTCCCCACCTCTGCTTTACAGGAAAGGAATATTTCCCTATATGGTAAAAACACACCATTCTCTTATTTTATTTTATTCTTGTCCTTTACATTTGACCATGAAAAAGTTTTGCTCCTTTGGAAGTGGCAATTTTAAGGATATTTAAGCCTTCCAAAGATAAACTTGGAGATGGATCCTGCTAACATACAAGTGCCAGCAGAAAACTCTGTAAACAAAGCAAACACTGGGCCAAATATTTCATTTTATAACGGTATAATGTAGTCATTTGTGGAAGTTTTGCAGTCCTGGGTCTAGAATCATTGTTAGGAATAGATGAGAATCTGAGATTGTTTTATATTTTAATGCAAACATGACTCACATGTAATTCTTGGGCTAAGTATACAAAAGTGCACTCTACTGAATTTTGTAAGTAGCAAGCTACTTAAGGTTATGAATAATCTATTATTTCAAGGTATACATAGAAATGCCGTATTTCAACAAAGTGCCTGCAAAATTGCAGAAGTTTCTCTTCCAGTAAAGAGGCATATAGGGTCATAATAAAAAAACATACACATGAAAATATATGTATTGTTGGTTGATTTTAAGAAAAATAATATAGAACAGCTTCTACAACACGTGGGAAACTGAGCAAAACTATAGTCTAGACTATTATTTCTGACCTTTCTGTTCACTTGGGCACATTTATAAGAAAAAGTAGCTTATTAAACTCTTTTTACTTGATTGTCTAGCTCATTTATTCTAGTCCAGCTCATTCATTTAGACATAAATCCATATTTCATTGTTTTGAATAACTTTTTTAAATTCCTTGGGAAATAAGGTGATCAGTTTATCAAATTTAACAATAAGAGATGAACTGAAAAAACAAATCCATATTACCCATTGTGTCAGGAAAAGTTTAATTTGATTTATTTGCTCCAGTTTCATGAAACACCAGTTGTGACAACATTGAGCAGCTAACAGCATATTCATTGTTTTCTTCATGATATATATGGAATCATTTTTCTTTTTAACGAACACCCATGTGTTTCTGAGACAGATAAAGCTCTTAAAACCAGACAACTGCATGTCAAATCTATTCTTTAGAATTCTAAATGTAATATAAAGTTCCCATCCAAAAGGTCATGTTGGTCTTTGACAAAAACTTGAACCTTCAATTAAGGTATGAAATTTCTTTGGAGTGCTAAATTCATTGATCCTTTCATTTAATATATACAAGTTGTTATATACATAGAATGATAGATAAATATGTCTCTGCAATATAAACACAAATCTTCTGGATCAGTAAGATGTAAATCAAGAAAAGAAGGACTTTTATCTCAATCTTGTAACAACTGATGAATCTTGTTGGAGAAGAAGCAAAATGTCTTCCTCTTCTTCCTCAAAAAAACAGTCCAGTTCCCTTCTGAGAGGGGGGGAATCACTTTTAAGACAGCTATTATTATATATTCATGGTGGGCATCCATTCACTTCATGTATGGGATGGAGGGGTTTGAAGCGGGTAGTGATGCAGCTGCAGTACGGCTTCTGGTCCGTGGTCATGTCTCATCATCTGTGTGGGTGTGAGTCTGCTTTCTACGTGGAGGTGTGGTGGTAGCATCTTGTGTGGCCCTTGTGGGTGTGGGTCTGGTGTCATTCTTCATGTTAGGTACTCGTTTGTTAGTGAGGGCGGTTTTCCAAATGGCTGGTAGGTGGGAGGTATCATCTTGTTTATTCATGCTGTGTGGGCGTTTTTCTATCCCTATGGCTTCTCTGATTATTCTGTTGTTGAAGTGTTCGGTTTTTCCAATAGTTCTGGTATTTTTAAAGTCAATCTCATGTCCTGTGGCTTTGAGGTGTTGGACCAGGGAAGAGGTCAGTTCTTCTTTTTTGATTGAGTTCTTGTGTTCTTCAATGCGTGCACTTATTCTTCTGTTGGTTTGTCCGATGTATGTGGTGGGACAGGTGGTGCATGGGATTTCGTATACTCCTTGGTTTTCTAACTCAATTCTGTCTTTAGGGTTTCTTAGGATGGTGGATATTTTTCTGTTTGTGCAGAATGCTGTCTTAATGTTTTGTTTTTGGAGGATCTTGCTGATTTTGTCTGTAGTGCCTTTTATATATGGGAGGAGGGCTTTGCTGTTCTCTTGTTCTCTGTCTTGGATTTTGGTTGGGGTTTATTTTGGATTAGGTGGGGAATATTCTTTCTTTGGAATCCATTGGCTGTTAGTACGTTAGTGAGAGTGTGTAGTTCGGTTTTTAGGTGTTGTTCGTCAGCTAAGCATTTTGTTCTGGAGATAAGTGTCTCGGCTACGGAATTGATCTGTACTGGGTGGTGGTATACCATATATATATGGTATTCTTCATCCTGATTAGTTGGGAGTCTTGGTCTGTGTTTATTGGTCTTAGAATTTGCTGTGTTCTGCTTGATTGGTGTTTCTAATATCTTCTGTCTGTTTTGTGGCTCTTTTTGTTTTGATTGGCTGGCAACATTGTGTTCTGGTATTGGAGGCTTTTAGTGCAGCTTGGCTCCGAGTAAATGGACGGCTATCATTTATTAGGAAGCTAGGTTTCATCTGGGTGCCTGGTTGGGGTGTGTTTGAGCTGGAGGTATCAGGGGGGATTTGTTTGTTTTTAGAAAACCCAAGCCACAGAATTATCAGAGAAGCCATAGAGATTGAAAAAAGATCTGAAAGCATGAATAGAAGAGATGATTCCACCAGACTGTCAATTATTTGGAAGCCTGCACTCACAAACAAAAAATCCAGGCAAACACCTGGACACAAACAGATCCCCCTTGATACCTCCAGCTCAAACACACCCCAACCAGGCACCCAGATGAAACCTAGCTTCCTAATAAATGATGGCCGTCCATTTACTCAGAGCCAAACTGCACTAAAAGCCTCCAATACAGGAACACAATGTTGCCAGCCAATCAAGACAAAAAAAGCCACAAAACAGATAGAAGATATTGGAAACACCAATCAAGCAGAACACAGCAAACTCCAAGACCAATAAACACAGACCAAGACTCCCAACCAATCAGGATGAAGAAAAAACCATTCTGGCACAGCAGTAGGCTAGCCCCAAATTTAAAACAGAAATGGCTGTGAAAGTCTGACTCACAGACAAACACAATACAGAAGCCTGATGATGGCAGATGAGATTCTGCCGAAACGTTGCTACAACTTTAAAAGCACAACTATAATGACGTGGGAAAATACCCGAACAAAGCTGAATACCATACACGTAAGTACCCGCGAAAACTTAAGAAATATATTTGTTTTCTTATATATATGTAGTTCTGCACAAAATAGTTTTCCTTTCTTCTTCCTACCAGAAGCCACTTAGTTTGATGAGAAATTATTTCCAAGACAAAGAGCCTGTTGAAGAAGATTTTGCCATTAAATTCCCAGAGAAGGTGTAAGGAAGTAATTCTTCCATGGAGCGTTTGTGGCCTACTGTTATCACAGAGAAGAGCTGTCTTTGGGAATTGGGACGAATTCTTCTTTCCCCTGGAGAAATGTAAGGAAATCATCCACTCAATTGATTTCTACAAATTTTTGGAAGCCTTTCTATAAAATTTGTCTGACCTACAGAATGAGAAAATGGCCCAGACTGTTGACAGGATTGATCTTTCTACTTTCAAAAAATAAAGTCAAACAAGCATCTTCATTTTTGAAGCACCTAGGGAAAATGAAAGAATCAAGAGGATGATAAGAGTTGCATTTGTGGAAACTTGAGCAGGATTTCAACCAAACACAAAATACTACACACTAAAGGGCCTAAACCCATAGAAAAAGCTATATTAGATATGGCTGCTTTTTGACTGGATATAGGCAGCTAAGAAAAGACTGCTGTAAAATAAACAGTATTGATTCCATTTGCTTGCTACTGAGTATGTTGTGTGTTTATCTCAATTTGCACAGTTACAGGATGCTTCATTCTGTAATCAAACAACTTCACTTCTTTTTCATAGCAGACTTAGTCTGTTGGTTTCCTGTGCTATTATAAGCTGGAAATAAAATCTTCTTAAGGAATTTCACTCTGAATTTCAGTTACTTTTTAATTATTTTTCACAATAAACCAGAACATCGATTTTTTTTTCCAAATGACTATTATTGTGGCCATTGATTGTTTCATATCCTGGTTTTTTATCCCTCCCACCTGAGCCAGGAAAGCAAGTGACAATCATTTTCCATTAAGTGGGTCAGTACTTTAAAACATGTGATTTCCATTGATAGATCATTTGTATGTGACACCCCCCCCCCCACATCTTTGACTCTTCTATGCGCTTAATGTTTTCCCATATGGTGTGTCCATTGTACAACAGAAAAGAAGGAAGGAAGGAAGGAAGGAAGGAAGGAAGGAAGGAAGGAAGGAAGGAAGGAAGGAAGGAAGGAAGGAAGGAAGGAATAGCTTTCTTTCTGTCACTTGCAAGGGGAAACTGCCAGAACTCTTGTCAATTTCAGGCACTTTAAAAGAAGAAGAAGCTCACCATGATTTTATTATATTTGTGAACCTGAGGTAAAAAACAGTGAGCTTTCCTTGCTACAGCACCCATTGAAGTGTCAGCCTTTAGGGATAAACCAAGAGCATAAATATTAATATGACCTTTATTGTAGTGTCAGTAACAAAATCTTGCAAGTCTTAAATCGCTTCCCCCACTCCCCTGCCTTTATTTTCCAGGGATCCCTGGACAGTGTCTTCTGAGATGCTTTTTATTCTCTCATTTCTTCTGTGAGCTGAGATGTCCATTATCACTCATGGTGGATACCATGGTTTGAAGATAATGTCATGCATTCCTATTGTTGAACATGATTTGCAGTCTGTCCTCTCTCAAGGGCAAATAGGACATAAATAAAACTCCACTGATGATGGTCGGATTTCCTCACTTCTATTGTTACTGTTTAATAAAGGTTTTTTTAAAGGTACATACTGTACATTTTAGTGGTTTGGGTGTATTTTTTAGCTTACATTACAATACACATGAAAGCCAGCTGGGTGACTTTGGTCTAGTCACTTTCTCTCAGCCCAACTCAACCCCAGAATTTTTGTTGTGGGGAAAATAGAAGGTATGTTGGATATGTTTGCCAGGTTGAGTTAGTTAAAAATAACAAAGGAGAATAAAAACAAACAAACAAATTTGTTAGCAAGCTACTCAGAAGAGTTTTGCATGTCTTTAACTAGACATTTCCCAGTCTTTTGACTAAAATCCATTGTATAACTAAACCTTCAATATTGTCTCAAAATTGCTTATGTAATGTTTGATGTCAACTTTATAACTTCACAAAAGGAAAAAGAGGACAATTTTGATAGTATTAAATGAAATAGAGAAACTATACAACTTTCATGAGCTTTTGCCAATAGCTTATCTGCTGATTAGTTTAGGAAACTAATAAAATTATGCTATGAAAACATGAGTTGTTGGAAAATAAGTATAGGAATGATAATTTAGTTCATTCAACTAGCAATCATGGTAGTATTTTTCTTGCTTTATCCTGGAAACTAAAATACATAGTATTTTCTGTCATCTCAATCTCTTTTTTCAGCATTTTAGCATCTTTTAACTCTTCTAGGACAGAGATGGCACAGCCTATCATTATAATGATAACCAGTTCCCTTGCAAGATCTCTACTGTATGTAAAGCTGGCTTTAAATGTGAAAGCTGACAGATTGCAAATGATAGCAGATATAAAGGACATGGGAAGAAATTTCAGAAAACCCAATGGCTTCATAGGGTTGCGCTACAGAGAAGGAAAATATTGTTTTATGGCTACTGACATTCATTAGATTCTGAATTCACCAAACATAGGCTTAATGTAGTAGATAAAAGGCGGTTGCATGCTTTACTAAATTCTTATTTAAGTAATAAGAGGATTAATCTAGGACACATTTACAAATATTTAAACCTCGTAGCACCTTAAAACCAGCAAATTCAAACACAGGAAACTATAACTAAATGCACAAAGATGTCATTTTTTCAGGTGGGAAAGACTTATTCTTGCTGCAATATACACCTACAAATGTTGTTTATTCCACATAGTGTTGTTTATTTTCAAAAAGAAGATAATGAATTTGACTTATGTTGATTACATGATCACAAATAATTTAAATCTCCTTTAAGATATAATTCTCCTGTTTCATTTAAATGCATCAAAGATTGTTTATTACAGCCATTGTCAAAGCATCCAAATTCTATTACATGCTTTTTTGTATGACACTTCTCCAAATATTTGTTCTTTTTCTTTTTGGGGAAAAAATCTGAAATATATAGTGGTGTGCAGTTTTTGAATTTAGATGCTAGTAGGCTCCATATCTGCAGATCATGTTGATGCTGCTTTGCTTCCATAGAACTGCAGAGATTTATTTTATATCCCTACCTGATACTGACAGTATTTGTACCAAGACAAATTCCTTGTGTGTCCAACCACACTTGGCCAATAAAGTATTCTATTCTATTCTATTCTATTCTATTCTATTCTATTCTATTCTATTCTATTCTATTCTATTCTGATACCTCCCTATTTTATCTCTAGATCAAGTGGGTCTAGAGCAGTGGTGTCAAACTCAGTTACATTGAGGGATGCATCAGGGTTGTGTTTCACCTCGGGATGTGTTTGTGTGTAGTGGGGGGGCATAGCCAGATCAACGTCACTCATGTTGGGGGGTGTCTGTGGTGGCCCAAGTGCTCTGCTAGCAAAAATGGAGCTGGGGTGTGTGTGTGGAACACTTCCGAGCTCCATTATTGCTGGCAGAGACTGCGGGTCAGTCCTTTGTTGTTTCCAGGGTGGCCTCACAGGCCAGATTTAAGCACCCTGCAGGCCAGATTTGGCCTGTGGACCTTAAGTTTGACACCCCTGGTCTAGAGCTATATTTAATCATGGTGCTTTCATAACACACACACACACACACACACACACAGATGCATGCATGCGTGCGTGCGTGCGTGCATACATACTGTACTTTCTTTTGGCAAACATAAACATCAGGGTAGATGAACAGCAGATATCATATGCTTATGTGTATTTAATAAACATACACATGCACACCAGAATATATATCCTGTCTCAATTCTTTATTTTGACCTTTGGTGCTGTTGTTTTAATGTAATTCTCCCATTTGATTCAAGTATCCTTTTGACAAATATTAGAAAAGAAAAGCTTTGTTAAATAAAATGATTTCTACAGCAGGGCTATTCATAAGGAGTGGGTAAAAAAAAGTCAAGTTGACAAATGTTATCAAAGAAAAGCTACAGTTTTATTTTACATGGTTAAATAATCTAATTTCTACAGTAGTATTTTCATAATAGCTAAGTTAATCTTTCACTACTTTTTAAACCCATCTCTTTTATTTTATTTTTGTTCTGATATTACTTTACATGTAAACTACTTCTCAGCCTTCTCTTTTTTAATTCTCTTTGATTTCACAACACTTTTAAAAAGTTTAAGGATTAGACTCTCTATTTTATTCTTTCAAAAACTGATAATTTTCTTATGTTTTATGCAATGTATAAATTTAATTCATACTCTGTGCCCTTTTTACAGATCAGTAAAATAAATCTTCAAGAGAATTAGAGGTATGGAATACTATCAAGTCAGACAGGATACAAAATAATATTTAGAAACTATTAATTTTAATCTTCAGATACATGTTAACTTCAATCAAACATCAAAACTTTAGCAAGTTCTCAAAGGAAACTTGCCCAAAATTCTTAAGGATATACTAGAAATATTGAAAATAAAGAAGCAAATAAGTAAAAAGTAAGTAATATTGAATATATTGATTGCACCATAACAGTTTGTTAATACATTATAACTAAAATTATTTATTCATTAGAAGAGGACACGGAAATTCATCCTAATGTTATGGGGTCAGATTGTCTGTCTTCCAAATGTCTACATATTGAACTCATATGTCAAGTGAGAAGCTTACAGCTGCTCCAATGTAGTTTTTTGGTTCAGTCATTGATAGTCAATAGGGACACACTGTGATCGCTCTCCTTGTCATACTTATGAAAGCCTTTCATACAAGTACTGACAGCTAAAGCCAGCAAGAATCTAAGACCAGACAAAACTATTATCAATACACATGGCAGATGTATCCAAAGCTGAGAAACAGGCAGCAAATAAGCAGGGAGAAAAACAGATGCAAGGCTTTTGGCTAGATTGCTTGGTTTCACCGTAACTAATCTTTGTTGTCATTTTTTATTCAAGGGATTGAAAAAGTAGAAAGCAAGATTCTATTTTTGTGAAGGGTGTTGTTTTTTTAACCAAGGAGAGGAATGAAGTAGAAGTATATTATCAGCTTTGCCCTTTACATATACAGGTAACTCATCTTCCATTTTGTTTCTCTTCCCTACCTTCCAGTCATGCCCCACCCATTGGATGATTTACTAGAGTACTACTTTCCATGGGAAGGTTTAAGGGGATCACAGTATATGTACCTCCATTGGCCTCAGAAAATGGATTGCCCCATTCCTTACATGTCCCTCCTTCCATGTGTTTCATCCACAGGACCTTATCTGCTGCCATTGTCAGTCTCCTGCATCTGCTCTGTTCAATCCATATGCAGGCTGTATAGCTGCTTCCTGCTTCCAACTTCCTGCTCTGAAGCCATGAGATTAAGTAGATACCAGAAGAAATCCAACTAAGATAAATAAGTGTTGATGACAATAGTTGCTTCTGAGATTCAAAAGAGGAAGGGCTTTTTGTTTTGCCAGGCAGCTGTCACCAAAGGGTATGAAAAAGAAATGTGTGCCAGACTGTATCTCCATGATCCATGTGCCTGCCCAGCAAACAAGATCCTGTCCGATAGATCATTTGGAATTATGCTGGATCCAGGTTTTTTTTTTAAGTCTACCCACAATCCTCTTTGACCCTTCTGTCAGGCTAATAGTTTATCTATCTTTCATCAGCTATGTTTCTGTGATGTGCATTGAAGACTAAGACTATGAGATATGGACTACAAAGAGATATAGAAATTTACCTTCATTTACCTACCTAATAGCAAGCCAGTTTGATATAATGGTTAAGAGACCAGGCTAGAAATTGGGAGAGCATGACAAAAGACAGCTGAGTGACTTTGGGCCAGTCACTCTCTCTCAATCCCCCTGAAACACATCTGAACAATCTTTATTATTTTATTTTATTTTATTATTTTATTTTATTATTTTATTTTATTTTATTATTTTATTTTATTATTTTATTTTATTTTATTTTATTTTATTATTTTATTTTATTTTATTTTATTTTATTTTATTTTATTTTATTTTATTTTATTTTATTTTATCTATCTATCTATCTATCTATCTATCTATCTATTTAGTCAAACAATTATTAGATAACAGGTATAAGTATAAACATGGTTATAAATACATGAAATGGATACGATAAGAAAAAAAAAGAAACAATAGGACAGGGATGGTAGGCACGTTTTGGTGCACTTATGCACGCCCCCTACAGACATCTGAGGAAAGGGGTGAGGTCAATAGTAGACAGTATAATGTTGAAGATTTGGGGGTTTGGGGAAGAAACCACAGTCAGGTAGAGTATTCCAGACATTGACTACTCTGTTGCTGAAGTCGTATTTCCTGCAATCAAGTTTGGTGCGGTTTATCTTTAGTTTGTATCTATTTTGTGCTCTTGTATTGTTTTGGTTGAAGCTGAAGTATTCATTGATAGTATTCATTGAAAACACAGTAGTCAATTAATTGTCCTAATCATTAATTTGCACTAAACATACTAATCATACTAATATTCAAAATAGTTAACCAAACTAATCAATAACCACTAGTCTATGATAATCTATAATATTACTCACTAATGATAAATAATTGTAAAAATTAATTAATCATTTAGTAAGATCAGTTAATCAATTAAACAGAGTTATATTGGGAAAAATTAAGGCAGGAAGAGAATGATGGGAGGAAGAGGAGAAGATTTAGTTTGGATGGTCCTGGGGGGTATAGGAAGAGGGCATATATTAGGTTGTAAGTATAGATGAAAGTCTTTTGGCAGAAGGTTATCTCATTTCTTCAGATCATCAGTTAGTGATTTTTGGGAACCAGATCTGTCTTCACATGGGTCTTCTTGTCTTCGGGCATATATTAGGATGAAGGTAACTATGAAAGTCTTTTGGCAGAAGGTTAATCTTCACGTTACAGATCATCAGCTAGCAATCTTAGGGATTAGGTCTGTCTTCTCACGGATCCCCTTGTCTTTGGTCAGCAATCTTAGAAATTAGGCTACTGTGTGAATTAGCAGGGCTGCGCTCTGAGATCAGGACCTCCAATGCGGGAGTTGACGATCGCAGATGATCGATGATCTTTCTTACCAAGAAAACTTCAGAAACTTATCCAAGTTGTCACCAGAAGTGAACACTGACTTGGAGGCATTAAAAAAAAAAAATCCATCCCAACCCAACTAAACATAACCACACATAACCCTCCAAAAATCTAATGGGATGTTTGCAATTCAGATCCAGTAACCTTAATATTTAAAAAGTGCCCTAAATCTGATGTGTGTATGAATTGGAGGAAAGAGAGGGGATAAGACAGTTGTAATATCAGATGTGTTGCTTGTTTAAATGAAATGTAAACAAAAATGGCCTAAGATATCTTGTTGATTGCCCAGCTGATCCAAGACCCAAGACAGAAGACTTAATTTAAATGAGAAAGGTCAAAAGAACATGTTTATAACAAAAGAGAGAAAGGATAGCCATTGTGCATTCTGTTCCAATGTTACCACGATGTGCACATAAGCATCAAGAAAAGGATGCCAGACAATAGGAGACTGCTTGACAGTGCCAGAAAAGGGCACAAAGCACACACATCTAGCATTGTTTTCCACTGTTGTTGCTGTTTCTAGATGGAAATGGATTTAATTGCAATAAATAAATGCATATGCAAATAAACAAATTTCTTATTGCTGCGTTTCCTTTCTTTATGTCATACTTAGTCATTCTGCTCCTTTCTTAGGATAAGAAGCAGGGGAGATAGATGGGGGAAGTGGATATTATTTAAGAGGGCAAAGAGAGGGATCGATTGAAAATTTTGGACTTTAAAAACAAGCTTTTGAGGAAATTCCTCACCAAAAACTCTTGAGTAAGTTTAGAAGTCAGGGATTAAAAGGGCAGGTCCCCCCATGATAGTTATCTGGATAAGAGACAGGAAAATGGATATTGAGATATTACTTCTAGATCTAAAGAAGATCTTGTGGTGATGGATTTTTGTTCTGTTTTCTTTGTGCAGCTGAACAGGCAATTGCTACAATAATTTTGTAGAGGGGTAGGAGACAGAAGGCAAAGAAAATATCATTCCAGAAATAAAAGTAGTTTTTCTCTGCCTAGGGAAGTGTGTCTCTTTTTGAAGCAAAAATTGATACACACACACACACAAAACCCCTATTATTTTGTATCCAATAGGTTTCTTCTGCAAACAACTTTAAATTGTAGCTCTGGTTCTTTGTAATATCTCATTTTACAGGAATCATGTGCTGCGGTAATATGAAGGGTGGGTTCCAAACTTAGCATTTCACTGGGCTCCCAAATTCCTTGAAACTGGATTATCTTCATTCAAATATCTGCATTCTATTCTTTGATTTTGGATACAGCATTGCATTAAGTCTGGTAACTTTGACTATGACATTGCCTTTGCAATGCAGAAACTGAATTTCATGTCTTTCTGTCACTTTTTGGCAGGCACCTGGTGCAGAACAATGAATAGAACAAAATTACTTTGACAGATAAAAATCAATAAAATGAAAAAGATAGACTGGTGTGCTTCTGTTTATCTCCAAGATTTGTTAGAGACCAATCCCTCCCCCCTCTCTCTCCCTCCCTCCCTTCCTTCTTCTCTCCCTCCCTCCCCCCTCTCTCGTTTGGATTACAGCTCCCATCATCATTCTCAAGATCCCAGTTAAATGTGTTCCTCTACAACAATTAACAATCACAATCACTTTTTAGTGCTATCTTCAATGAATGGTCATTAAGTGAAGACTACCTACAGAGAAACATCTTCCACAAAATTCAGCAAGCTCACCTTCAAAGCGTTCCAATCCAAAACAGGGGACACAAGAGTGGTCAAGTCAAGTCCAAGGGTCCAAGCATTGTAGAAAGTTTGTCAGCCAATCCAGAGGCTAACTCACAAGATTTCAAATTGGGAGTCAAGGCACATGGAGTGTGGCTATTGAAGGGGTGTTGCCCATGGAGAGGCTTGAGTTCACTAATCTTCTTAAACAGAAGCTGTCCCAGTCTTGCTCATTTGGAAAGGCAAAGGGGTTTTTGTTTTTGTTTTGCTCTGCTGTCTTCTCCACACAATGAGCCCTTGCACCGGGAGGGGATGGCCACTAGACTTGTCATCTACAGGGACAGCCTTATTTTCTCGGCTTGAAGCTCCTCAGGCAGCATGTCCCAAAGGTGCGTTTTCAGGAGGCAACTGGTTTTTCTTGTTTTTTTCTTTTGAAGACATTTCATTTCTCAACGAAGAAGCTTCTTCAGCTCTGATAGGACAGTGGGGAATGGAAGGATTTATATTCCTTGCAATCTGCATTCTTTTAGAGGGTCATTGAAGTATTTGGAAAAGAAAAATGAAAAAAAAAAAAAACCAAGAAAGTTCAGTTGCCTCCTGAAAAAGCACTTTTGGGACAACTATGACCTGGATGACTGAGAATCTCTACTGATCCTCAGGCAGCAGTTAATCCAACAACTGGATGTTCCTTGTTGGTCCCTTATCTGAGTCTAGGCTGCCATGACAGAGGACTTTTGGGTAGTCTAGGATGTGGGGTCTCCTTCCTAGGTTTCAAGTCTCTCTCATTTCACATTTTCACATTTTTTCCTTTGGACAATTCTCCTTTGTTGAAGCTTCCAAGTTCACAAATGAGAAGCAACTCAAATCCTAGAATTAAGGTCTTATATTGAAGTAGAGATGTTATTCATGTTGAGATGCTATTAAGTCAATTCCTCTCTACAAGTGTCTATGGGTATCTCCCACAGGAGAACCAGAGAACGAGATGATGAATGCTGAATCTCAAAATTAAGCATTTATTTTCTTACATATAAAATAGACACATCTTTAATCCCAAACAGCCAAAACCTAAGATGCAGAAAGCAGCATAGCATGGAGGCATATGAATCTGCTAAAAGCAAATGAGAGAAAAACAAAACACTTAGAAGTACTTTTCCAGGTTATATTTGAGCACAAATTGATTCTGTGTAAGCAGTAAGCTGAAGTACATATTTACTTAATTTTGTCTTCTCTCAGAAGAATGGGCATTTCCAAAGTTGTTGCTGTAATTATTATTATTACTAGTTTGTTTGTGTGCTTTTACTTGGTACACATTGAGCACTGGGACAGAAAGAAAGAGTATATTGTTCATTTGTTTACAAATGATGTAACAAAACTCAGAACTATTTGCTAATATAAAATAAGGGAGAAAAAGCATGCAGAAAATGGTTTCCTTTATTAGCAGTGGCCCCAAAAAGCATCTGTATTTATTTCTGTGTGTATGTATGTGTTTCTGATCCCCTTGTATTTTGTTTGCATGCCCTTGGAATATGTATACCCCTGGAAAGATAGGGCAAATTGTATGTGCCCCTATCTGGGTCACATGACCAGGAGGGAGGGGCTTAGAACAGAGCAATGCCCAGCATTCTGAGTTACTGTTCAATTGCTTTTTCATAGGTTGTATTGGGATAATATCCTTCTATAATCTTTCTCAACCTACCTGTAGATCTGGTCTAGTTTCAAATTCAGTCCTTCTTTTGCTAGCTAGTGGTCCCATTCTGTTCAGTGCTGAGAGGGTTATCATGCTGATGGAATCCTGAGTTCCTTCACATAATTTATTTCTAGATTTCTTTTGGATTGGATAGGATTAACATAGGATTCATATTAATAAGCGTCAGGCTTAACCAAGTCAAGCAGAACTGGAAACAATTACTGAAGCTCACAAGAAATTCGAGAATTTAGAGTAAGTAATATTTATTGGAAAAAACTAGGAAAAAAGCTAAAATCCACATGATTTTAGCAAAAGCTGGAATTCATTCCCACCCTAAGTAACAGAATATTGGGCCTCTTCTTTTGAGCAGGCTGGGCCATTTCTATATGTCCTTTGCTATTGCAATGAATAGATTTGTTTTTATTTTCTTTGTTTTTTTTACTGTCTGAGAATTCAACCTAACTCAAGGTAAAGAAAAAGGTTTCCCCTGTCCAGTCATATCCAACTTTAGGAAACGGTACTCAATCTCCATTTTTTAGCCAAGGGAACCAGCATTGTCCAAAGACTTCCATGGTTATGTGGCCAACATAGCAATATGCAAGGCACAGACAACTCTGTTCCCTTCAAAGTGGTACCTATTTATCTACTTGTATTTTCATAGTTTCAAACTGCTAGGTGGGCAGGAGCTAACTGCTAACTCATAATAAGCAGAAATCCCACCATTTGAAAAGGGTGAACTGATTTTGTCTCCATAGGAATAGTCTTGTTAAATCAGAAATAGGGAACCTCTAACTAGTGTGATATAGATCTTTCCTCTTGCCTAACACTTTGCCTCCTATCTTTCCCCTCCATTCATTGTCTCTGAACACCTATATCTATATTAGTATTTTAGCTGGAAAGCTTGGATTTGCTTCTCTGACTGAAGGGCCAATAAGTACAGTACACTTCCTTAAAAGGGGAAACTGTGGGATAGAAAATATCACCAGAAGCTCCTTCAAATATTGCTATTTTGTCTGCCTAATGTATCATCCAGTTAGAAAAACAAGGGGCAATCAGATGGATAGAGTGATGTTTAAAGGAATTGTAAGTGCACTGCTTGAAAGTATAGCTCTGTCTTGATGTGTTTGCCCTTTTTTCACAAAGATATTTCAGTTGATATTTAAAATCAGCAGGGCTGATTGCTATTTCAGAGTCACTATAATTCCAAATATGCTATAATATATAACACACATATATACATATACATAAAGCCTAGACTTATATACCACTTCACAGTGCTTTACAGCCCTCTCTAAGTGGTTTACAGAGCCAGCCTATTGCCCCCAACAATCTGGGTCCTCATTTTATTGACCTCAGAGGGATGGAAGGCTGAGTCAATTTTGTGCTGCTCAGAATTGAACTCCTGGAGTAAACCCTGCAGTACTGCATTCTAACCACTGTGCCTCTCTCTTTAATGTATTTTAATTAATGGTTTTATTTACATAAATGAAGGAAGGCAATGTTTGAAACCAATATACTTAGGTCTGGGTGTTTTCAGTTTTTAAATAGCATGCCTATATTTTCTTTCTTTTTTTAATGTTCTTTGCAAGATTTTATTAAACTGCAGTTTGGGCAACTATGTTACAAAAATGCCCTATCCTATTAAGTTGATTTGTGCCATTTTTTTTTTTATTTTATAGAGGGGGGAAAGTCCTGTGTTATCAGTTTGGTAGTTCTTTTTTACTTTCCCATCTGTTTTCTTTGGACACATCAAGGGGAAAAGGTATGTTTCTATGAACAAGGATTTTGTTAAGGATAATTCATGTATTTTGGGGATCATGTTGCTTTTCCCATTTTTACCAAGGAGGTATGATTGATATTTTGGGATTTGTAATAAAAGATAAAATCATGGGTGAAAGGATTGATGATGATGTAATAACATCTTATTAATCTCCAATGTAAAAATGGAACGAAAGAAATGTAACAATTGAACTCTATATCCCTTGTTTGGAAGGAACCTTCACAACACTGAAAACAGTGGCTTCTTAAGGAATAGATTTATTGAACTTAATGTAATTCTTAAAACAACCTAGTAGGAGGATGAAAAAATGTTTATTGTATTTATTTAAAAGATTTATGTGGCTGACCTTTTTATACAACATATTCCTGGATGGCTAACAACAATCATTTAATATAAATCTACTAAAAGCTTCAAACAAACTCCCTACAAAATTAAAAACCATCACATTCTAACTAATGTACCATAATAATCTTATGCCAGCTGCACATGAATTGGTTCAACTCACATCTTACACAGCTGCAAGGGTTGAGGGAGAGACACGTATCTTCATGGAATTCTGAAAGGCCATCGGGGTAGTATCTCTGGGTACCAGGAGGAAGCCTGTTTCATAGGGCAGGCACTGCTACAGAGATTATTTCATAATTTAATAATCCTCTTGGCAGCCCTGTCTGAAGCACAACCCTGGTCAATGACAGCCATTTTCTTGGTTCAATGCATTTTGTTTTTAAGACTTTTGTGAACTGAACATGTTTAATATTAGGAATATAAGAAATCCATCTATAAAAGTGGATACAAACATACCCATTATGCTATTCCCTTTGGAGGTAAGCAACATGGTACAAAGTACAGAAAAGGATCAGTGGATATGTAAAAGGAATTGAAAACATGAGATATGAAAAGGGAAATGAAATATATCTAACTGTGGTTCACACCACACCATTTATTGTATTTTGTCATTCCTACCAATCTTTGCAAAACAAACTTGCTTATATTATATCCAGTAACTTCTTTCATTGCCTTTGGTTCTTTACATTTCCTGTTCCCTCTGCTTGAGAATCAACTCCATCCATCCATGACTTGCATTGTTTTTCCTTCCCCTTCCTCTCAGTCTTTTCATTCTTTTTTCATATGTTTTACAGTTCAGTCTTCATTCCTTCTTGTCATATGATCAAACCATATCAACACTCTTCTTTCAAACTGATTGCTCAGTCTTTTTTTCAACCAATATTTATTCAGAACCAGAGGTGGTATTCAGCCAGTTTTTACAGGTTCTAGAGAACTGGAAGCGGAAATTTTGAGTAGTTCGGAGAACCAGTAAATACCACTTCTGGTTGGCCCCACCCCCATCTATTTGCTGCCTCCTGAGTCCCAGCTAATTGGAGTCCCAGCTGATCGGCTGGATCTTCTTTTATTGCCCTGCACAGGAGAATGGAGCTGAAAAGCAGGTTAGTGGGATGGGGAGGGAATGGGGATTTTGCAGTATATCCTTCCCCTGAAGTGGGGTGGAAATGGGGATATTACAGTATTCTTCCCCTGCCATGCCCGCCAAGCTACGCCCACCAAGCCCACCAAGCCACACCCACAGAACCAGTAGTAAAAAAAATTGAATACTACCACTGTTCAGAACCCATTCATTCCTGAACTCTTTCTTTTACCCAACATGCTTCTTGAAGTCTCTATTCCCAACTTATTTTTCTGCTTCTTCAACATGATTCTTACCTCCATGTAACAAAAGGAACAGGCTCAAGCTTTTAACACATAGCCATTTTAACTTATTTCAACACAGATTAATTCCTCACACCAGATTATATATTATTTGCTATCTTTCAGTCAATATTTGCACATCTTAAAATGTCTCCATCCATTTCCCCATTTTTAATAAATATTTTATTAAAGTGCACAAATTCATCTATTTGCTTTAGGTTTTTATCATTTATATGTAACCTGCAATTGTTCACTCAATTGTTTTTCTGTCAAACACAACTCCTTGGTCTTCCACATATCAATGTTCAGACATGTACCCTTTGTATAATGCAATATAACATTTGCAGTAAATCTGTAAATCTCTGTAACATTAGGCACCTAGCCAACAGCATGGCATTATCTCTGTGAAAATACTTAATGTACATTTCCCCAACCAACACACTTCTAACATCTCTACAGGTACACATTATACATTTATCCCTAAATATACTAAACAATCAAGAAAATATTAGACATCCCTGTCTGACTGCTTGCTCTATACTGAATGATTTGCTAAATGTTTCATTTATTCTCATGCATTCTTTGTTTTAATCATAAACCATTGTTCTGATATTCATAGATATTTTGATTACCTACTTAAGAGCAAAAATCTGCTCTGCATAATTCCTGCCAGAAATAAAGCCATAGTGCAGTTCCAAAATGTTGCTGATGGTCATGTCTCATATACTTTCCATCAGAATTCTTCCAAAGAACTTCCTAGGCTTGCTTGCTTGTTTATGTATGTATGTATCTATGTATTTATTTATTATTTTATTTAGGAGCACCCAATTCTTCAGCAAACCTGGATTCTTACAATTATTTTCCAGATTTATCCTTTTACAATTTTTGCATTCACTCTTCCTACTTTCCCCTTCATATATGGAAATGACATTAGCATTATCAAGCATAGATTCAGTCTTTATGCAAATGATAAACAAGTTATACAAACACTTCATAAGCAAACTCCAACCATATTTTAAATTACTCATATCAACTTTATGTCTGCAGCTTTACTATCTACAAACAATTCCACAATATTTGTATTTGCTATAGATACCAGTTCTATAGAATTATTGTCAATCCCACAATAATTCTTTTATCATTGATTTTGACTTCATCCCAAATTATTAAATCCATTTTATTTTTTATTCCATTCAGTCTGATAAACTCCTGGTTTAATTCTTTTCACTGACTTCCAAAACTATTTTCAATTGCCATCTGACACTCTGAGTATGTCTTGCTTTCTTTGATTATTCCTTTCAATTATATTTTTCTTCATATATATATTCATTCTCTATAGTAAGCATTCTTTGTTTTCATTATCCAGTGACTTTCATTTCATTATTCCAGAAGACATTTCTTTTCATACTTTTCTAGTACTTTGTAACATAATTCTGTCTTCTAATCTAAAGCACTTCCATATCCTCTTATTTTGTGTCCATTTTCCACTTAATCCTTTGGAACAGGGGTGTCAAACTCAAGACCCAAGGGCTGTATTCTGGAAATATCAAGGGACCGGCCCTCAGTGCCTCAGCCCTAAAATGGGCTTGTTTTCACCCTCCATGGCCTCTTGCAGCACTCTGCTGGCCAAAAATGGCCCAAAAAACAGGACAAAAATGAGCTGAAAACTGGCCCAAAACTGCCCCCCAAAAGGGCTGAAAAATGAGCCCCAAATGGGCCCAAAACAGACCAAATAATGGGCCAAAAAAAGGCCCAGAACAGGCCATGCAACCCGTTTTCAGCTGGCGGAGTGCTGCAGGAGGCCTTGGAGGGTGGAAATGAGGTGCAGAGAGCCATGTACAGAGACTCCATGCCTCATTTTGGCTGGCAGGGTGCTGCAGGAGGCATCCATGCCGCCCCTGCCCTCCCCACCACCAAGCCGCAGAGGAGAACTACAATGCTGATCCAGCCCTCGAAGAAATCCAGTTTGAAACCCCCGCTTTGGAAAAAATAATCTTTAATCTGTATTTATTATATTTTGTATGTTTTGGTCTATTATTACACACTCAGAAACCATTAGGAATAAAGCATGAGATAAATAGATTTGTTGGTTTGATTATTTATTTATTTAGAAAATTTATATAGCCATCTACTCTCTCACAGTACCTCTAGGAGTTTACAAACAATAAAAACACAATATAGGGGGGGGAAAAACAATAATCCTCACTGCATCCCCTGGTGACAGCAAACAATTAATGATAGAGAGATAAAAAGATGGATGAGTGGATAATAGATAGGTAGACAGACAGATAGATAGACAGATAGACAGGAGAGAGAGAGAGAGAGAGAGAGAGAGAGAGAGTTATACTTTTTCACCTGCATTAATTCTACTTTCACTATTCTTTTACATTTTTTAATTGTTTCCTTTTTCCTTTGCCAAAATTCATTTTTCTCACAATGAAATTAATGATTATTCCATATTTAAAATTTCTCATCATTCTTGTGTTCTTCTGGAGCAGGCCATCTTGATTTAGATCTATTACATCCACCCCCTTTTTCTCAATTTCATAAATTCCCAACATACACACTTTTCTTTCTCTCATTTCATGGGTTAATGTATGTTCTTTACTATTTACATTACTACCCCTCTTATTGTACATTCCTAGATGAAATCTTTCATATACCAATGTTATTACCAGATGGTTGCCTGGATATAGACCCATGCCCCCTCCACTCCACATCATGTCTTTGGTCAATCAGGCTTTCAACTGATTATTTTTTTGTAAGATATAGACATGATCAACTAGCCTTAGTTGTACCAGTGCCATGCAGGCAGCATTTCTTCTAACAATAAGGATAATATTCTATGGAGATTCTCAGTCATCCAGGTCATGGTTGTTCCAAAGGTGCTTTTTTCAAGAGACAACTGGACTTTCTGGTTTTTCTTTGAAGACGTTTCACTTCTCATCCAGTCAGAGCTGAAGAACCTTTTTGGATGAGAAGCAAAACGTCTTCAAAGAAAAACCAGAAAGTCCAGCTGCCTCTTGAAAAAAGCACCTTTGGGACAATAAGGATAATAACAGTCAGTTTTGACATGATTGGCCTAGTATGCTGCCAAAAATGTTCACATTATTCTATTCCATTCCATTCCATTCTATTCTAAACTCTAATCTAGAGAACACCTTGCAAGTCAGCATATTGTTGCCTATACAACACCAACTTGAAGACAATTTATATATATATATATATATATATATATATATATATATATATATATATATATATATATATATATATATATATATATATATATATATATATATATATATACACCTCTATAAAGATGGATAACTGTTTATAGTTATTTCAAGGAACTTAAACTTATAAGGGGTGAAATTCTATACCACAAAGGATTTTAGCTCAATTTCAAAGCAAATGTATTGCGTGCAGATGGCCACGGAGTAAAGTTATGACATTTTCTCATTGTTTAAATCAAAAGTCATAACATGAGTAATTATCAAGTGATGTGAGAATTTGGGAAATCATTGTCAGTCCCAGATAGACTGACAAATAATCCAATCTGAAATATTGCAGACAAATATTCTAATAGGATAAAAAATCAGTTTCATTCCCATTTTCCTTCACCCTTCATTTCATTTTGGCAAGTTGTTTTCCGGGGAAACATTTCGACCTGGTTTTAAATACGTTTACATACAACACATAATATAAGAGAAAATGGACAATGAAATCAATGAACTTTAGTTGTAACTGATACAAACAGGGAAAAAACGTGTACATTTTTAAGCTTTATGAAAAGTAAGTGTCTTTAGAAGCAGGGAAATGCCCTGCTGCTGCTCACTATTAATGGCCATTGTTCCTCCTCCATCACATTCTGTGCAAACCACATGCCATCACTTAACAGCCCAGAAAACAAAATATTACAGACATGGTGATTGCAGCAAAACAAAAACTTTTTTAAAAAATAGCAAAGAGACATTTATGGCTGATTTACAGTCTGAATGTTGTGTTGTATTCAAATAACACAGATGGTTGTAGCTCTTAATTATCTGTTTCACTGAATCCCATTCACGATCCTTTCCAAACCTATTAAGCTAATGAAAAATGTAATTACTGTTCTTATTGGGATCACAAGTCACCCCAGAAATCAAACCGACTATGATGTATAGAATTCGCTGGAAAGGTACATGAAAAAATAGTGCACTTTTTAAGAATGTATTAGTATATTAATAATAATATAAAGAAACAGCAGAATCACACTCCTGTAAAAAATCAGTCTCCCCACTCTGCAAACACAAATGCATGCAGTTTCATGTGGCAGCTTAATAGCTTATTAGATATTGTGTGAATGTCTGCACTGGTTGGAAGCTTTAATATTACATGTGTTATCAACATAAAGTGCTTTCTTTTACTTGTTGAAAAGGATGGAGCAATTAAAGGGATGCATTAGGATTAAAAATATTATTTTATAATTTTGTCCATAAATTGTGACATGGGAGAGGACAAAAATCCTGCAATGGCAAAAAGAAAATCTGAGTGCAAGTCCTGTGGTGCCCTCAGGCTTTTATAAGAATGACAAAACCAGTGTTGCAGTATCACACTGCAAAATCCTACTCTTAAGGGCTTATATGTGATATTGTGGGAACAAAGTTGCACTGTGATTCAGGAACACAATCCACCTTCCAGGATGCAACTGATCAAGTGCCTACTCAAACATGAAGCTGATGTTGGGACAACTATTATCTCTCAGCCCAAGGACCAGAAAGAAATGAGATATATGTGCCTTGAGCTAATGAAGGGGGAAGTGGATGTTGATGATGAAGATGATGAGGATGATGGTGGAAGAAGAAACAGATTTCAGAGAGGTTGGGTAAAGCAAGACTTCTTCTGAATGAACAAGATGCATGTAAAACAATGGAAATAATCTGGCAATAACAATCCCCATTGTTCAGTACCTTTAAATAAAGAGGGATGTGTTCCTAAATCACTGATTCCCTTTGTTGCTCCTAACTGCCTAAAGTTAGTGGTCCATTTTTTTAAAGCCTACTTAAAAATTGGCCTTTTAAAAACACACCCTGTCCATGCAATGAGAAGTCTTCAAGAATCTCAGAACTAGGGATGTGATGACTTCCAGTTGCTGATGACTGGCTCCCTTTTCACCTTCTTTTTAAAGTTAAGAATATTGATCACTCAGCATCACAAAGACACTGATGCCCAGTGACCAATGCCAACTTATGTATAAGAGCACCATTGTTGCCTAGTTGCCAATTGCTTTTGGTAGATTGATGTATGAAAAAAAGAAAAAGAACAGGGAGAGAAGGGTGGTTCCTCTTCACATAACAAATTGATCAAAAGAGAAACAGGACCAGCTTAAAAAACCCATTTCAGACTGAAAATCTGTCTGTCCTCCCTACGTCAAGATGCAGTGTATGTTTGCATATTAGCTTTCTATATGGATCACTTTTGCTATGCTCCATGCTAAGACTGGAACAGAATCAGACTTCTTCCCAAACATTCTGACACCAAAACAGGGTCATACAGTAATATTGATTCTCTTTAGTTTTATCTTGAATGCAATACTTACAATTAACACACTTGAGAAACATTTGAATTTTCATTGGTCATAAGATTCATCTCCCATAGTGCAACTGAGATGACAATATGTCATTCAGAATACAGATAACCTAGGAAACTTGCAGGTCTCCACATGCTCTAAACTTCTGGCATCCCAAGCCTTTCCTGATTAAGGCTTCTGGGTAATGTAATTCAGCATATATGAAGGAGGGTCACTGACTCTTCATCCCTGCATTAAATCATGAAGTTTCCCTTCTTTCTTACTTTACATCTGAAAAATATCAATTCCCACATTGCTATGCAGTATTTTTGACAAAATCATTTCTGAATGTAGAGCTATTCAGATATGTATGTGTACCACTGTAATCAGATTTCAATCACTGTTTCTTCAGCCTTTAGAATAAAAACCAAAAAGGGCATGCCAGATGTGTTCAAAAAGATAAGTGAAACAAGGAAGGTAAAACTTCCTTCTTAGTATACCACTAGAACAAAATGTTCTATGAAATGGAAAGGCAACATACTGTAATCCTGATAAAGGGAAATGCTTTATTTGTATGTAATGCATACTTAACCTAAGACCCCTGGATTGTTATTGAGGCCAAGATTTTGTAGAATTTAAATGGTCTTTGACATTTCTACAACAGACACCTCAGTGTTACATTAAATATTGAGGAAGAAAGAGTATGAATCTTTTGTTCTTATTGCAGGGCATCTAGAGGTTATAAAGCACATTTCCATGGCCAAATTGCTTCTCAATTGTTGAAAACACAGTTTCTTCAATTTTGCTTGAGACACAGATGGATGAGGCTTGAAATTCTATAGATGAATTCACATAAGCAACATTTCAAAGTCATATCATATATTTCTACACATTGTTGTGACATTAGAGGATCATCGACAAATGTTATAACACAGTTAACTGTATTATAACAAAATAAACAAAAACAAAAAAAAGTGGACTTATCATCCTGGAGAATGTGTAATGAACACAGTGAAGTAAACATATTCATATGTATACCATCTATGGCAGAGGTGGTATTCAGCAGGTACTGACCAGTTCTGAAGAATCAGTAGCAGAAATTTTGAGTAGTTCGGAGAACCAGCAAATACCACCTCTGTCTGGAGATTTTACAGTATCCTTCCCCTACCACGCCCACCAAGCCACGCCCACAGTACTGGTAGTAAAAAAAATTTAATCCCACCACTGTTCTATGGTTGAAAGTCTTAGAACAGGTCCTCTCATTCCATATTAAACTCCAACTCCTATCTCATTGCATGATTATCAATATCTACTGTTACAATACCTTTGCAATATTTCAGTTCCATTTTTATTCTTTACTTTCTTTAAAAGATGAGAGAAGAAAAACTGCACTCTTGATGAGAAAAAACAACTTTAGAGCAAAAATTGATTGATAGATTGATTGAGTGGTTATATTAAATTTGGATACTGCCAGATTGCAACTGACTCTGGGAGCAAAGTAGAAAGAATCCACTCAGCATCCTTCTGAATAGAGCTGCACACTGGTCTGAATAGATGTCAACAATGGTATGAGAATTCACAGCCTTTGAAATAAATATATCTATGAAAATAAATAAAATAAAGAGCAATAGCAAGAGCTTAGACTTATATATCTCTTTCTAAGTGATTTACGGAGTCAGCATATTGCTTCCAATAATTTGGGTCCTCATTTTACTGACCTCAGAAGCATGGAAGACTGAGTCAACACTGAGCCAGTGAGAATTGAACTGCCAAACTGCAGGCAGTACTCCAGTAGCCTGCAGTACTGCATTCTAACCACCGTGTCACCATGGATAACATCTTATAAACTTAAGCTTGAAAGCAAACTTGGTGGTTTTGGAACAGGTACTCTCTCTCAGCCAACCTACCTCACAGGACTGGTTGTAGGGAAAATAAAAGGAAGGAGAAGTATTAGGTATGTTTGCCATTTTGAATTATTTATAAAAATAATAAAGGAAATATATAAATCAATAAGTAAACAAACAAATAAATGTGTAATTGTAATTTGCTGCCTGGGCTTTTACTTTGTATTATAAATAAGATCTCTTAGGTTCTGATGAGCTCTTTTCTAGCCCTTGATTGATTGGGACTCAATCTTTTTGACTCTTGGATTGTTGAAAAACCTGATTTTTGCTCAGTTCCAATACCTGATGATTTGAGGAAAGGAAGGCATTGCCTAATCAACTTTATTGACTGACCTTATTTGTTGACTGACTTTACTTAGGCCTAGTAAACTTTGTTGACTGACTTTATCCTGGTTCAACGGAGTTAGTGCAGCACATTATATGATTTTTCCCCCTAACCTCTGAAAAAAATTAATTTCTTAATTAAACAAAAATCACATATATCCTTACATAATTCCCCTTCCTGGTTTCTGAAAAAGCATTGAACATGATACATTGTGAGTTTCTTACTCGTTAAACTATAGAATATAGAATAACAGAGTTGGAAGGTACCTTGGAGATCTTCTAGTCCAGGGATCTTCAAACTTGACAGATTTAAGACTTGTGGACTTCAACTCCCAGAATTCCTCCTCCAGTCATGTTAGCTCAGGAATTCTGGGAGTTGAAGTCCACAAGTCTTAAATTTGCCAAGTTTGAAGGCCCTTGTTCTAGTCCAACTCCCTGCTCAGGCGGGAAACCCTATACCATTTCAGACAAATGGTTGTCCAATCTCTTCTTAAAAATTTCCAGTGTTCAAGCATTCACAACTTCTGGAGGCAAGTTGTTTCACTGATTATTTGTTCTGTCGGGAAATTTCTTCTTAGTTCCAGGTTGCTTCTCTCCTTGATTAGTTTCCATCCATTGCTTCTCAGGTGCTTTGGAAAATAGCTTGACTCCTTCTTCTTTGTGGCAGCCCCTGAGATATTGGTACACTGCTATCGTGTCATCCCCAGTCCTTCTTTTCATTAAACTAGACATTCCAGCAACCATTCTTTATATGTTTTAGCAACCAGTGACCAAAACTGGATGTGGTATTCCAAGCATAGTCTTACCAAGGCATTATAAACTGTTATTAACATTTCATGTGATCTTGATTCTATCCCTCTGTTTATGCAGCCCAGAACTGTGCTTTTTTTTTGGCAGCTGCAGCACACTGCTGGCTCATATTTAAGTGATTGTCCACTAGGATTCCAAGATCCCTCTCACAGTTACTTCGATTGAGTCAGGTACCACCTATACTATACCTGTACATTTTGTTTTTCTTGCCTAAATGTAGTTGAACTTGAAACTTTCTAAGTAAGAAGAATCAAAAAATAAGAACTGTCCTTCTCTGAGCTGTGAACATTGTCCAATATCAAAATTATTCTCAAAAAAAGCAAATTGAAATTTCATCAAAAGGAATAAACATATGTCATAACATCACATTACAAGTTCCATCCCTCATATATTTGTGTGTGATGTTGTGAACCAAATCCAAAAAGGCAAGTTTGAACCCATCCCTTTATTCCCCTGGAAGTGTCTATGTGTCCAGTGCATTCCACGCAAAAGGAAAATAAAAGTAAATTATTGCACACATCCTTGGCTCATATTGTGTGCATTTGCCTGACCAGGTGCAAAAGCAGTGGCTTTTGTGATGAGGAATCAGAGGTACCCTTGGGTGATGTGGGATCCAGAAAATGTTGTGGTTAGCTGGCAGCAGGTGCAGACGGTGGAGAAGAGTGAGGATTCAGATGAGGGGCCAGGACCATTAGGAAGTGGACTGTTGCCTTCAGAGATTGTGGCGGCTAGCAGCAGTGATGAGGAAGTTCCCGAGGAGCCTGTGTCAAGTGCACATGCGTGTAGGATTGATCGTAGGAGAGAGCAGTTACAGCAGCACAGGCGACTCAGGAATAACGCTGCAAGATAATGGCCCCTCCCTCAAGATGATAAAAGCCAGGTTTGTAGAAACGTTCTTTGCAGATGGCAAAGACGCTCTGAGACTCAGCCTCGTGGACATCATCGTTAGTATTTGCAAACTCTTGTAAATTAGTTCTTATCTCTGGATTTTTGGCAGCCTTGACAAACAACTTGGCAAGGCTCTTTCTTGTCGGAGCTAATTAGTTGGAAGCAGCCTTTTATTTGTGAAGAAACAAAATTCGTAGATTAAACTTTAAAAAGTGGGGGCTGCCGCCTTTGTCTGGTGTTTGCTCTCTTGAAACCCGGTTGGGTCAGAACAGAAAGTCAATACTGATTAAAGTCCACTTCTCCTATTTCCTCTATGCAATGCGTCATAACATAAGTATGTATTTTCAGATCATAAGCAGTGTCCTGCTGGATTGGACCTATTTAATCAAACAGTCTGTTCTCACAGTGACAAACCAACTGCACAGCAGATGGCCTTCATACTGCCACCAAGATAATTGATATTTATCTCCATGTTACATGCACTTTTAAAGGGTTAGGGTTAGGCTCTGATTGTGTGGGTGTATTTGCCACCTCAACGTTTTGGATCTCCACACTTACTCCTACATACATCCCTGGATGTAGTTGAAAAGGTGTCAAATTAATTTGTCTGTGAATGCTTTACTGAGAGACTGGGTGAAGCAGGAGCTGCAGTGTGTTAAGTTTGGAGAATAAGGAGACCAGACATCTGACCAGTGACTTCAACTCTTTAATAATAACAGGAATCAGAATGGAACAGAGCAAAGCTATGGGCAGCAGTAGCCCTTTTATAGGGTTAGCTGCTACCTTATTAACCAATGAACTTGCAACAGGTTCAAACTATTAACCAATAAAAAGTATTCCCAAAGTGGCCAATCAGGGTCTAGTTCTGGCCCAATCCCAAGTTGTTGTACAAGGACCAATCAAGTCTGCAGGTTTTCAACCCCTGATTTGCATTTAGAATATCAACTTTTATTGATTCACAACACCCCTCCCCCTTGGGTTCCGTTTGAGGGGAGCTGTAATAAAATCCTCAAGATAGGCAGGCCGTTTGGTCTGCCTGGATGATTTCCGAGGCTCCACCGGGTTTTGTCTAATGTCCGGTTCCGGTAGAGCGTTTGGATGACCTTTATTAAATTCTATTTCGCTGCACGGCGATTCCGTGCTGCATTCGCTTTGGTTGTCTCTGCTACTCCGTGTTTCTTCGGGGTTTAGCAGTTCAGTTTCCCCCGTATTAGAGTTCCCTGGCAAAGTCAACTCCCTTCCCGCTTCACGCTCCGGTGTTTCGCTGGGCTGTAGGGCCTCCGTTGGCCCGCTATTAATTGTATCAAAGTCACCCTCCTCGATGCTTCCTCCCCCTTGAGTTGGAGAAACCGGGGGGCCATGACCGCTGGGTGGTAATCTCGACCGGAGCTGGTCTATGTGGCGTTTCCACACCCTCCCATCGTCTGTAAGCAGGCGGTAAGATCTAGGCCCGGTGAGGTGGGTAACGGTTGCGGGTATCCATAGCGGGTCGCCGGAAAAGTTTTTGGCAAAGGTTAAATCGCCTACCTTAAATTCCCGGCATTTGCTGCTGGAACCGAAAGGCTTTTCTGGTGCGAAAGCGGGGTGGAACCGGTCCAGGTACGATCGGAGTTTCCGCCCCATAAGAAGTTCAGCGGGCATTTTGTTGGTCACGCTGTGAGGCGTGATGTGTTGCAACAAGAGAATTCGATTGATTTTCTCGTCGATGTTGCCAAATTCCATTTTGTGAAGGGTCTTTTTTACGAATTGTACCATGCGTTCTGCACGTCCATTCGCCGCAGGGTGCGCGGGCGAGGTTAACGCATGGCGGATGCCCCGATCGGCAAGATATTGTTCAAAGGGCAATGCAGTGAACTGAGGGCCGTTGTCCGAGACCAACACGTCCGGAAACCCGTGTGTGGCAAATAGTCTGTTTAATTTATTAATAACTGAGTCTGTTGTAGTTGTGTGCATTCGATGAATCTCGAGCCAGTTAGAATAGGCGTCGACAGTAATCAGGAAAGTGTGCCCTTTGGTAGGCCCCGCAAAGTCAATATGAATACGGGACCACGGTCCCCTCGGCGTTTCCCATTCGGTTGGGCTTGCTTTAGGTGGGGCGTTGCTGACGTCCTGGCAACGTTGGCAAGTAGCGACCCAGGCCTCGATTCGTTTGTCGATTCCCGGCCACCAAGCATAGCTGCGTGCTAGTTATTTTATCCGCACAATACCCGGATGTCCCTCATGCAATACCGCCAAAACAGTTTGTTGCAATTTGTCACGGATTACGACTCGATCGCCCCACAAGATACAGCCTTTTTGGGAAAACAGCTCGGTTTGGCGGGCTTTGAAAGGCGCCCATTCAGGTGCTATTTGGTCCGTCGGCCACCCCGTTCAACCCAGCGGAGTATGTGTCGCAGAACTGGGTCGCGTTTGTTTCAAAAGCAATGTCTCTAGCCGTCAAGGGTGGTGCCTGTAGAGCTTCGATCTGGAGCATTGAGATGGTTGGGGCTGGATCCACAACAGAGTCTGGAAGCGCTGTTCTGCTCAATGCATCAGCGTGGAGAATCGATTTCCCCGGGCGGTGTTGCAAGGTGTAGTTGTAGGCCGCCAAGAATTCGGACCATTGGGTCATTCTGGGGGACAATATATACGGGGTTGGTTTATTACCCGCAATGATCCCCAGTAGCGGTTTATGATCAGTGATTATTGTAAATGCACGGCCATAAACATATTCATGAAATCTTTTAACTGCAGCAACAATAGCTAAAGCTTCTTTGTCCAGCTGACTATAATTTCGTTCAGCTTTAGCTAAGGTTCGTGAAAAAAATGCGATGGGGGCTTCCGCTCCGTTTGGTAACACGTGGGCCAGGATTGCCCCAACCCCAAAAGGCGATGCGTCACATGTGATAGTGAGCGGCAGAGTCTCGTTGTACTGCATAAGTACTGAATCCGAAGTTAGCAATTTCTTTACTTGTTGGAAAGCATGTTGTTCCCGTTGCCCCCAAACCCACGTTGCTTTTTTGTCTAATAGTCTATGCAATGGTTCAGCTACTGTTGCTTTGTGTGGTAAAAAAAAACATTATAGAAATTGATAAGTCCAAGGAACGCCTGTAGGTCTGCCTTGTTCCTTGGAGTGGGTGCCTTTTTAATTGCTCGTAATTTGTCTTCGGTGGGATGAATTCCTTGGCTGTCCAGGAGATATCCCAAAAATTCTACTCTTTCGGTATATAACTGGCATTTATCCTTTTTTACTCTGAGGCCTGCATTCTGGAATCTTCGTAAAACCTCTCTGAGTCTTTTTTCTAGAATGTCTCTGTTAGGGGCGGCGATGAGTACATCGTCGAAATATGGGACAACGCCTTTTATCCCCTGTAACAACCTTTCCATTAAACTCTGGAAGATTCCAGGGGCGACGCTTACCCCGAATTGGAGCCGGTTGCATTTAAATGCGCCCCTATGTGTTACGATCGTTTGTGCCTCAGCTGTGGTTGGGTCTACCGGCAATTGTTGATACGCCTGGGCTAGATCTAGATCCCGCCACCCAGAGAATGGAGCAAATGTTGTACTACCGGTACTGGATAAGCACTTTGCTGTAGTGCGTGGTTTAATGTAGCCCAGTAGTCTCCGCAAATTCTTAAGGACCCATCAGGCTTGATAGGCGTCACTATTGGGGTTTCCCAACGGGCGTGGTCGGTGGGTTCCAGTACGCCCTGCGCTATTAGCTTATCGAGTTGTTCGTCGATTTTAGGCTTCAAAGCGAACGGCACCCGACGCAGTTTAAGGCGAATGGGTGCTATCTCAGGGTTCAAGTTAAACGAGATTGGGGTCCCCTTATACTTGCCTAGTCCGTTCGCGAAAACGTCTTGGAATTCTTGCACGAGGTCTTCCTCCCAATCGACACTTTCGGCCTTGTGGACTCCGGCTACCGTGATTCCGAGCGGCTCGAACCATTGAAGGCCTAGAAGACTAGGCCTGTCTCGATCCACAACAGTCAGTGGTAGTGCGACAGTGCGGTCCTTGAATGAGACCTGGAATCTGCGGGACCCGACAACGGGAATTCTGTTTCCCTGATAATCTTTGATTATAACCCTTTGAGGATTAAGGTCTTGGCGGCGGATCGCGAGAATGAGCTGTTGGAGCGTTTTCCACGACACCATCGAGAGGGAAGATCCCGAGTCTACCTCCATCACGCAAGGTTTGTTTTCGATGGCGACCTTCACTCGGATTTTCCCGGCATCAAGGGATGTAGCGTGGCCTATGGTGATTGTTTGGTGGGTCTCTTCCCGCCGGGTTTCTTCGCGCCTGGTGGAAGTGGTGGACGGTTTGTTTCTGTAGGAGTGGTTCACTTTTTCTCGGTGTGTGCCGAAGAATCCGGAAGACTGGAATTCGGCCTGTCGGGGTTTGGAGTTCTATTTGCTTCTGCAAACCTTTGCGATGTGACCGCGTCTCCCGCAATGGCGGCAAAGTGCGTCAAGGAATTTGCAGCCGGATCGTGGGTGATTTCCTCCACAGCCGGCACACGGTCGAAATGAGTGTTGTGAGGACTGGTCTCTCTCTGTTCGAAGTCGGTTGACCTCTTCCTCATCGCTGTCGGACGGGGACTCTAGGTCTTCGTGGTGAGTTGATACCGGGTGTCTCTCTGAGCGAGGCGAGGTATCAGTAGCGAGTTTACGTTGCGGTGCGTTGGTGCGGCGCATTTGGGCTGCCGACTTCTTTGTCGCCTCTGCTGCCGAGGCTTCTTTAAGGGCATCGGTGAGGCTGATGTCCCCCTTAGCCATAATTTTACTCTGGATCGTGCCGTCTTCTAGGCCCAGAACCAGGCAGTCCCGTAGGGCTTCTTCTAGGTCTGCAAATCCGCAGAGGCCTCCTAGGTTCCGGAGGTCCGCGATGTAATTGGCAAGGCTTTCGCCCTTCCGTTGGTCCCTCTGGTAATATTCGTGTCTTCTTACTAGGGTTGGCACGGAAGGCGCGTAGTGAGCCCTTAGTAGCGGCTCGAGGACGTCCCAGTCCATTTCTTTTACCTCTGCTGGCTTGGCAAGTGATTTTGCCATCTTAAACACGGTTGGCCCGCAGTTAGTTAGAAAGATAGCTCTTTTTTTGCCGGTTGTTGCATCTTTCAAATTGTTGGTCTCCAGAAACATCTGGAACCGATCCATGTAGGCCTCCCAGTCTTCGGTTTCTGGGTTGAATGGAGCGGGTGGTACGGCACCGCTGGCCATGTTGCCGTTGATGGTGCGTGATCAACCACGTGCTCTGTGGGTTGCTCTGTAGGTTTAGTCAGCTCTTGGTCTCCGATCCCATCCTTGTCGCCAGTGTTAAGTTTGGAGAATAAGGAGACCAGACATCTGACCAGTGACTTCAACTCTTTAATAATAACAGGAATCAGAATGGAACAGAGCAAAGCTATGGGCAGCAGTAGCCCTTTTATAGGGTTAGCTGCTACCTTATTAACCAATGAACTTGCAACAGGTTCAAACTATTAACCAATAAGAAGTATTCCCAAAGTGGCCAATCAGGGTCTAGTTCTGGCCCAATCCCAAGTTGTTGTACAAGGACCAATCAAGTCTGCAGGTTTTCAACCCCTGATTTGCATTTAGAATATCAACTTTTATTGATTCACAACACAGTGAATCTCAGTTGAGAAAACAATAATGCTCTGAAGTGTTTTCTTTGTTCTAAAATGCCTCCTTTTTGAACTTCAGATGGTACAATGTAGCGATCATCCCAGTGTCATATTCAAATCTATTTGCTCTAGCATTTAAAAGCATTATACTACTTTGTTTAATTAGCTCTGCTGCTCTATACTTTCGATATTTCTTAGTTTTATTGTACTAAAACTGTGGTTTATTATCATTCTTGTAGACCTTGATATGCTAGGATGGAAACTACATTGAAAATATTTTTATAAGTCAGTAAATAAAATAAAAAGTTATGAATATGCATAGATGCAGCTTGTCTACTGCTGTTGTATTCTAATAGGTTTTGTACTCTTTTTCTGTTCAGCCAAAAAGTCTACACCCTACATCTAAGGAATAATACCAACAAAATGTAATAAAAAGCTAATAAATATTTCAAAGACATTAAGTTGTTTTGTCTTTTCCTTTCTCTTCTTGATGGTATCAAGGGGCATTTTCTATAACATAGCTATACTTCATTTGCTTTATTCAGTATACAGTTAACTTTCTCCAAGAAATGCATCATTGCTAAACATCTTGGTGCTTAGGTCTTATACTCTTAAAGATCAATAAATCTTCTGATTTTTCAGTGAATCACTGCATTACTCTTAATTAAAGCATTTAACGAAACCAGAGGCAGGCAACTATTTTCTATTTGTGGTGGTCTTCTCTTTTCCCTTGTCCTTCTCCTTTTCCTTGTACTTCTCCTCCTCCTCCGAGATTTGTCTCTAGATTCCCATAGTTTAAACTAGATATCTTAAGCAGTAACATGCCAATTTTGAATTTAAAGTGCAAAAAAATAGCAAAGAAAATT
The DNA here is from genome assembly GCF_049901735.1 of Notechis scutatus. NCBI lineage: Eukaryota > Metazoa > Chordata > Lepidosauria > Squamata > Elapidae > Notechis > Notechis scutatus. The sequence continues at coordinate 67,075,613 of NC_142009.1, read as the reverse complement.
ACACCATCAAAACCTGAAGCTGATTTTTTACCATATTATTGGGAGTAGTTATCAAATCATGTGGAAGAAGTACTGGAGGGACATGACCTACGGGTTCCCCATGTCAACCCAAATGTGAACATGTACAACAAGGAGCACTATTGCTTAATTATATCACTTCAAGACTTTATTTGGATTTGATATACTGTAGATAAGTGGCAGCCTGGTAGTTTGACTTTAGATCTTTGGATATTTATGAAGGAGAATACAGAACAGAATTCTTTGCACAATTCTTTGGGCAAATAGTTTTTGATATTCTCAAAAATTTCAGAATGGAATCTTAATATTTCCCCTTCTCTGAGGAGGAAAGAGGAAGAAGAACGTCTTTTGCCCAGAATAGGGAAATTTGACATCATACTTTATGGAGAATTATAGAAAGATTAATTTCAAGATTCTCTGTGTTCTTTTCCCCAGTCTCTCTTTCAAAGTACTTTTGCTACTTTTAGTAAGAAGAGAAAACATGTGACTAGACTTAATTCTATTCCATTTGTGGTCATGCCTCTATTGCTGGAATTTAAATGGCAAAGTTCATTGGTAGAAGACTCACTTTTCATGCATTATTTTGTAAATAGCCATGCACTTTATTGGTATAATAACAGAGAAAGATTTATATCTTATACAAAAGCAGATTTGTATGTGTTTGCACTATTTGCAGAATGCTCCTACATTCTGCCTCTGTAGAATTCCTTATGATTTGAAGAAGTCGAAAAAAATTGGTTGTTTTGAGGGGAAGGTACAGAAAGCTACCCAAATATGTGTGATTCTAACACAATCTAAATTTGAAAAACAATGCACAATGGAGATGCCAATAAACTGACATGGAGACAGGGATGTTTTCTCATATGTATTAGGATCAAACTGGATAACAACAAAGCTTTGTAAGGATCCCATTAGATCAAGATGTAGTGGAAAAGATATAAAACTCAGATGAGTTTGGTTTATTTTGTTCAAAATATGAACAAAATGTTTTACTCTACTTTGCTCCTTCCTTATCTACCACCAAGGTCAACAGCATCAAAGATCCCTCAAGCTTTATTTATTGACATCATGATTGGCCATCTCCAAGAATTCTGGAATGGTAATAGATTTCTGGGGGGGGGGGGAGTGGAATTTGTGGGATTCAAAAGGTTGTTTGTGGAGAAAATATTTAAAATATATCTTAAAAGAATACACTGTCTTAATAATTTTAAATAGTAACATGATTGCTGAACATGCTGTTCACATATTTGGCATAATGTATTGATACTAGATTCATCATTCACATACATTTCTCAGTCCCTGGGCAGAGTCCACTGAACAGGACTCATTTGACGGAGTCATTTGCAAGTTGAGCAATGGTCTCCCAGTTCTAACAATTCAGAGAACTTGCAATACTTGGTTTTTTTTTTTCCAGAATCAAGGTACCATTTCTTCAAATCATGGAGCTTTCCTTCTCCATGCTATATACTGAGCCACATTGGTGCAGTGGTTAGAATGCAATATTGCAGGCTACTACTGATTGCCAGCTGACTGCAATTTGGTAGTTTGAATCTCACCAGGCTTAAGGTTGACTCAGCCTTTCATTCTTCCAAGGTCGGTAAAATGAGGACCCAGATTGTTGGGGGAAATATCCTGACTCTGTAAATCGCTTAGAGAGGGCTGTAAAGTACTGTGAAGCTATATAGGTCTAACTGCTATTGCTATAAGAATGGCATATTTTGTAGAGCAAGACTTTGGTACTGAGCACTTCCCAAGTTCAAACTCTTTGGCTTTGGAAAAGAATTTCATTTGGGAATAAGCCAAGACCTCAGATACTCCTTACATTGCTGCCATTTATATTTGATAGACTGGGAGACAAAGTGCATGGAGGAGACTGGAATTGGAAAACCATAGTTAGGAGACACTATGCAAATCTTTGTACCAAACCAAAAAGATGGTTCCATTATGTGTTGAGTTGCCTTTTTCTTGAAAGAATTGTACAGAAGAATGTTGCAATTTATTGACTTCTCAAGTAATATGCTGTAAACTTAATTATCACAAGTTACAGTTTGTATGCTTCCTCCAAATGGTGCCAGTGCAGCATGAAAACGGTCTAAAAACAGGGGGGAATGGAGAAAGATGGGATTTTTGTTATTGTTATTATTGGTTCAACTGGTATTTTGAAAGCAGAATATAAATCTACCTAACAAAAAAGAAATAAAAGTGACTCCTTGCTTAGACTATTAGGGCTTAGTTAACTTCTCACTTTGGAAGAGTCACCTCCCTCTGGATTGTAGGTGAAACTTTAAATATTGGTTTCTTTATATGAAATATCACAAACTATAACTTGTATTTTTAAAAAGTATGTACAATTTTGATACATGGAAGAAAATTAGCTGGTTCTGGGTTACTGACCCCAAATATCAGTGTTTGTGATGACAGTGTTAGCATCCTTAAGCCCATTTAAAGCAGTTATAAATGGAGGAAGAATCAAAACTGAAAGATGAATTCTGTATGGATATGCCACTGCTCTAAATAATTAAAAAGCAAAAAAAGAATGAATATATGCAACTTTTCCCAGCCCAGGTTCTGCTTGAAAGGTCCCACAGATGTCAGGGAACCTAAATATGACCAAATCAAAGTACAATCCTTCTAAAACTTATTTATAAGTTTATCGTCTTAATTATGATGGGTCTGACTTCCAAATAAATATGGAAAGGAAGGATAACTTGCTTGAGGCTGACAGAATTGAGCTTAAACAGAAGCCCCCAAGCTTTAGGGGCCAGTTGGAAATTTTATTAATGTTATTATACTCAGAGGTGGTATTCAGCAGGTTCTGACCAGTTCTGGAGAACTGGTAGCGGAAATTTTGAGTAGTTCAGAGAACCAGCAAATCCCACCTCTGATTGGAGATTTTACAGTATCCTTCCTCTGCCACACCCACCAAGCCACACCCACAGAACGTGTAGTAAAAAAAATCGAATCCCACCATTGATTATACTACTAATTGAGGCTCTTGGGCTCTTAGAATTTGAGATCATGTTTGTGCAGTCTCCCAAAATGGATGTTATACTAACTAATCCCCAACCATCTTTGTTCCAAAAAGCAACGTTTTGAGTTGTAGCCACCCATCATGTCTATAAGGTCTATTTGGAGCCAAAAGGTATTTTTGGAAATGCATGCTATTCTTGAAACTATTGCTTTGTATTAGATTTTGCTAGCCTCTTGTTCATTTGTTTTAATGAAAAATAATGTAAAAGAAATGTGAGACAAAATTCAGGGAATTCAACAACCATATCAGTGGGATCACTGTTGCCCCCAGGGCCATGTTGGGAACTGAGATCCAATGTATCTGAAGTAGGTGGAAATGGAGCTTCTATCTGGACATAGCATTTCAATGTCAATAATTTCTGAAAGCTGTAGTAAACTTCTTTAAATGTTTGTAATGAGAAGTTTAGGAAAAAATAACAACACAAGGAAACTATAATATGGAGCTAATTGTTGTTTAATCACTGTCACATTATTGTTAAATCTGCAAATAAAGCACATTATTTTCTGAAAATTATTTACTCTCTTGACAATAGTGGTAATGAAGCCAACATTATTCACCATGTTCAATTAATCTTTCCTATAGCGAAGAAAGGGAGGGAAAAAAGACAAACAAAAGCATGTGTGAAAGTAAAAGATGGAGCATTGTGAATGTTTAGTTCTGTAGAAATAAAAAAATCCAATTGTGGTGACTGAGGCCAAGTTGCCTATTTAGTAGTGATAAAATTGTTTGAAAACAATGTCCAACCTTGAGGATGATTCTGATTTCTTCCCAATTTTAACAATTTATTAAGTGCCATTTATTATGTTGATTCTTAGCAACCATTCAAGTCTTCTAATGCAGGTGTTTTCAACCTTGGCAACTTTAAGACCTGTGGACTTCAACTCGCAGAATTTTGGAAATTGAAGCCCACAAGTCTTAAAATTGCCGAGGTTGGAGACCCTGTTCTAATGAAATCTTCCATTGTCATTGTAGCTGAGATCATCCATCTTGCTGCTTGTTATCCTCTTCTCTTCCCACCCACCCCTTTCTCAGCATGGTAGACTTCTCCAGAAAGCCATGTCTTTGCATAATGTGCCTACAATCAGATCATTTGAGCATGACCATCTGTGTGAATGAAAACTCTGGGTTGAATCATTTGTTGTCTATCCATAATATACTCCAGGGTCACCTCTAAAACTAAAGTTCAGTAAGGTCAATACTCTTCCTATCTTTCTTCTTGAAGTTTAAATTTTCACAATGGATATGATGACAATTTTTTTTCAAGTAAAAGGACAGAGTGACCTGAGATGATAACATTGATGGATAGAGAATGCTTTTAAGCTTTTCTCCATAATGTAATTCCAATCCAGATCAGTACCATCTCCCTGCCAATGTTGGTACTATAAGGTTTATTTCCTGTATATATAGCAGGTATGGGAAGGGTGGTGTTAATCTGGATTAGACTGCTGCAGGGGGAGAAAAACTAAAGCCCTTTTCTTAAAAGGTAGAACTGGGTTAGGGGACAAACATCCTCTACATACAATTTAAGACTGTCCGTGATAAAAGCACACTAGTAATTTGGAATCACTTCTGCACTACTAGGCCACACACAAAAAATCTGCTCATAAATCCTATTCAAAGTACAAAGATGGAATGACTTTCAGACTGGCTTTGAACTGTTAGCAAAAAATTATAATATGCAAAATTAAATTTATAAAACAGCATTCCAAGCAAAAAAAAAAAAAAAGAGTGCTGATGTGACTGGTATGATTTGCTATAATGATGTAGTAAAAAATTTTATCCACTGTGCAAGTGCTCTTTGATGCAATTAATCTGCAGCAAAATCTGCAATTAATCTGTAGGAAAATAATTCAAAACTGTTCAAATATAAGAAAACAGGACACTTACTTTATATTTTCTGTAGGCTACCACTGATCTCATAGTAAAATAATTATTAAAGGGGTAAGATGGAATATAAACTAGTACAAGCTGGAAACTTAAAGTAATGGGAAGAGTACTCTGATTACATAAGAAAAAAAACATGATCCATTTTACTACCCACCACAGAGTAGATTCCAGGAAGGAAAAGTTTTTGTGGATGGTTTTATGGATCAGATATCTCTGGAAATTGAGATATTTTTTAAAGAAATCATATAAAACGTGTTTTTCATTAAGTAGTCATAAAGAAAAGCCACATATTATTAGCCAGCTAGTGATTTAGAGTAGTTTGGGTGAACTGGATTAATATCTTTCTCCAAATCCTGTTTTTTAAAAAGTGTTCTAAAATTATTGATAAAATTAGGATCTCTATCCTTTTACAATAGAATATAGATCTCTCAAATTTTACACATTCTATTACAATATTTGGGTTCTGTTTCATTCCATTTCTTTATGGATTAAAATGGTAAACAGGTTTAGTGATTCTGGGGGATTGTTACCAATGTAAACAATAAGAGATTATAAAACTAATGGGCTTATTTGTTAATGGACACTTTCACATGTTTAAGAAATGTTCATCTACACAACTGTTATAAACTGCTAAAGGATGCAGCGCACTCATAGATCAGATTTCTGAATAAATGGGCAGTGTATGGTCACTAAAAAAGCTTTAGGTGTATATAGAAATATATATGCACATATATAATGCTTTCTTATCCTTGAAGATGCTTTCTTATCCTTGAAGAACAAAAAAGATGCTCATAATAGATGGGTGAAAACAGTGAAATCCCAAGAAAATATATTATGAAAACAGCTACTAGATAATTTCAAGTTAATTTTCAAAAGATCCTTGCTTCACAGCAGGGATGTCTACAGCCATTTGTATTTTTTTCTATGAATTTGGTTTCAACAATATATGATTCTTATCAGTAAACCTAGGGGGATCCAGTCCCAAGACAGGTTTAGGAGAAAATATTTTATCTTCCAACTGCATAAATATAATACTGGTGCCTAAGAATAAACATTATGTTCTCATTAACTCTTTCCTGACTGAATTTCAATAGTACTGATTAAAAAGTAATTCTAAGAATATAAATGTCTTATGTTGAATTATGCACATCAAACAGTATAATGACTATAAAAATGAACTAAATAATTATATTTGCCTGATCTCCCTATTTTTCATGGTTTTCCCTATGAAGGTCAAGGAATTCTTCTGAGATATTGGTTCAAATATTTGAATTCATTATCTCAGTTTCTTGACCTCTTTCCTTAAGACCAGGGTCCAGCCACCAGAAGCAAGAGAATGAAAAACACATTTTGATAGAAACCAGAAATCAGAAAGAATAAAGTTGGACCAAGATTAAATTTCATTACTATTTAAAATAAAAATGAGAATAAAACTATTATGAACTATCATGACTAAAATATCTTCCATCAACATGTTTTCCCTGGAGATTGGCTTGATCACACCAGAAACAGAGCTAGAACAAAGCTGATAACCTCTTAAACAATGAGTTCCAGCCAGGGGCATCTGAAAGTTCTTCCTTCTTTAGGTCATGCAAGCCATAACATGACACATAAAGAAAAAGGGTCAGGAGTTGTGTTGCAATGCTACTTTTTTCAGTCAAATTCCTTTTGTCTAATTGAAGTCTTTGGTACAGCTAAATCTGAAACTCGGAGAGTCTTTGTCTTTTGGTTTGTAACATGGTCTCATGGAAATGATTAAATCCAATGTGCTTTGCAAGTAGGTGGTGGTGGGAGAGAAGCTAGCTGGTAAGGAAATAATCCCATGGATTTGGAATACTGGTGCAGACCAAATTATTTAGGACTGTTGATGGCAGACTGATGTTTGAGAACATGTTGGCATAGCAGCATTGTTACTTATCTTCAACTCTTTAAGAAATTTGTATATTTCCCTGAAATTAAAGTGCTTTCTTGGACGTCAATCCAAAGCACCCCACAGCTCTAATATATAATTCCATATATAAATGAAAGGATATGAAAGGAACTAGAAATAATCTAAATATGCTGGTCAATTTTTCAGATTTTAAAAACAAAAATAAGCATTTCTGCTAATGGACTCAGGAACAAGCTAACTGGAAAATACAAACAGTATTAAAATAACTCTGTAAAAAACTGTCCATGTCAACTGATAAAAACTGCATTATGAGGATCCAATGTAGTTTTTAAAGTTAATACCATAATATCCTTGTTAACACATCATAACAAATTGACAAAAGCAGGAGTCATGGTCTACTACCTGTTTCTTGTTTTTTTCAAAGTTACAACTTTCTAGTCAAAGGACATAACAAATAATCATAATCATGCAGTGATAAATGTCAGAAAAATAACTGTGCTATTTATAAATGTTTACAGTCTCCAGGGTCCATAAAAATAGCAAACATGGAAACATCAACAGGAGGAAACTTCATTAGGATCTTTAAAAAAAACTAGCAAATAGAAATAGTAATCTTTATATGCTTCTTTTTCAGGCAGGAAGTTATATTAAATAAAAATAGCAAAAAATATAAAAAATATACAATAATTGGATTTCAGAATTGAAATAGAAGCATTAATGGTTCAGGAGAATGCAAGCATGATATAGATTGCTTGTGCTGTGTACAGGGACTTGAGAAAAAAAATGCTTCTATTTGCCTCCGTTTCGTATCTTGCATGTCATTCTACAGGCCACCTTCCATGTTTTATTAATTTCCTGCCCTCCTGACATATATGAGAAAATCCATGCATAGAATAAGCATATCGATACTGAAAAACTATTCCAAGCCAAACATCTGGTTTAGAGGCTCCTGGGTGAGAGAAGAATTCAGGTAAAACTGGACCAGACCTAAGCTTTCTTTGGATAGGGCAGTTGTGGAGGACAGTCCTGAGCGTTGAAGTTGGTGGGATATTCAGGAACAGCAGATGTCTCTGGCTCTGGAAAAAGATGTAGCATAACTGAGAAGTTAAAAGCTACATAATGCCTAGAGGGCTGATATATCACATTCCTCTTGTTTTTGGGAGCATCCGCATGCAGACCCATAGCCAATGTGGGTTTGTTAAGTTTTAACTTCAGCTGGCTCATGAGCTTTTTGTTTGAAAGAATTTCAGTGTCTCTAATAATAAGTCCCTCTGTAGTCCCAGTTTGCTTCTGGACTGTCCTGTTGAAAGGCTGGAATCTCCACTGTTATCTGTTCCAATCTGACAAATCTGCCTTGAATCTTGATTTGATCTGATTTTCTTTGGTCCTCTCATTCCATATTATCAACAATTGCTTAGATATTAGACTGGCTTCTCAGCTAACTTGATCCCAGCCAAACTAATCCATTCCTTTGTCTGACAATGAGCATGGATCTTCTTGATTTCATCCATTGGCCAAATTGGGGCCAATATCAAGTGGGCTGAGGCCTCTTGTCCAAGCTGATAAATCTGCAAAAGGTAGGTCTCCAAGTTTGCACTCTCCCAGATAGAATGTCTGGCAGTTTTTTTCCCAACAGTTTTTTCTATAATTATTGAGAGTCTCAAAATCCATATTCGATTAATGAAACTAAATAGAAAACTATAAGATGCATTCACAATTACTGTATTTCCTTTTTTTTCCCATGCATGTGATTTTCTTTTGCAAATTCTAATCCAAATTCGATGATTCATCTTCCTGGTGGATGATCTAACCACAAGTATTTACACAGAACTTTCTTCCCATAAATAGTTTGGCATCTAGAATTTCTGCTATTTGTTGTTAGTCAATGTCTTCATACTGACTCAACTTTTCCTGAACTTCATTCATAAAACTGATACCAAACTAAACATTCAATAACCTTCTTAAATTAACAACATGCTTCCTGTCCTAACTAGGAAATACCAAAGAAATATGTTTTATTTGAATAGTTCCCAGGTTGTTGTAGTTAGAAAAGAACAGGACTTGTTTGTTTTATTATTTTAAGTTCAGGGAAAGACTTTTATGGGTAAAATAGCTCTTTCAGATACTTCATCAATGAGTAATAAAAGCATTATTTGAGAAAGGAAGGAAATTGCAGACTATTAAGCTATTCTGTATGGTCTGCTACCCTTTGGGCTAGAGCCCATGATAAGCCACTGCAGTTTCTTTTCTTCTTTCATATGACCTGTGTTATCTGGCCACCACCCTCATATGCTGAGAAAATGGGAAGATTTAGCCCCCGTCTGGACGATAGCTTCTTGTTAGGTCAACTGATTTACAAGCAATTGGTGTACTAATCAGCTAAAGGCACACCACCCAAATCTAAAGGTCACAGTATAGTAATAGAAATCAAGCTCCAGCAGTCTAAAGAAGCACAGGAAGACCCTCAAGACTTCCAAAGTGAAGGCCCAGAGATAGTCCTGTTTAATTCCCCTGAGTTGATAGGTTTTCTTGTCCAATTCTTCTTATTTTCATTTTCAATTCTGTCTTGTTGCCTGAATCAACATCTTTATAAAAGTTAGGAGTGGTTAATTTGAAACAAGCAAATTTCAAATTCCTCAACATTTGTATTGATTGTTTGTAAAGGCCCTGAAGCATTTTAAGGGTTCATTAAAGTTGAATTACTTAATGCACTGAAGACCTTTATGGAACTTATGTTCTTCCTCATCCTCTTTAATTTTTGCTTCCTGAAACTTTGCCTCCTTTGTTTGCCCACAGCAAGCCATACTTACAGAATCTTTACCAGATTTCACATTCAGATGTGATGCTAACCTATGATCAGTTCCAAATGGGAAAAAGCTACTAAGTTTAACCCATGTCCATGCTGGTGGAAAGGAAGCAAGGCAAAAGCTAGAGGGCAGCTCTAAACCTGAACAAACTAGATAAAAAGCATGGGAAAACTCAATAGTCTTCCTATATTTTTCCTTAGCTGCTCCCAAGAAGTTCTGCATTTTTAATCTCTAGTTTTGGTCAGTCTAAGAAAATTTGATTAGAAATTTCCAAAGAGGGAAATAATCTAAATACATTATTGTATGATATTCCTGATATACAATGATGAAGGGGTTTGTAGGCTGTCTTCTCTTGTGTCTTCAGAATTGTCTACAACCTTTCTATCTTCCCATATTTCATTTGAAATTTGTAGGAAGGCTTCAAGAAAGCTTTATTTTAGCAATAATGGCATTATGAACATAAAGGTGAATCCCACCTCTCAGAAATTGACAGAATGTTTATCCTTTCCCTGGAGGAATCATTTCATAATTCTGCCCACCTATTTGATAGGGAATTTTGAAATGTCATTTTCACCAACTGTGGTTGGGTCTTTTTTTCTCTGTCCTACTGATCAAGAGTTTACAGCTAGGCCTGCAAATTATTTATGGCCCTGACATGTAGCAAAGCACTTGCCTACTGACAGAGATAAATGAAAGCAGTACAAAAATGCAAGGGGCTCTTTAAAATGCATTTCTTATTAAAGCTATATTTGGGTTTAAAGTGTGTGACTAAGTAGATGATAAATAAGATGCATATTTACCCATTCTCTGAATATTTCCAAATCCAGAACATAGTTTTAAAACATGTTAATGATAGGAATCAGATGTAAAGGCACTGCTGACTGGATGGAAGGAATATACTGTTCATATACTCTCTCTCTCTCTCTCTCTCTCTCTCTCTCTCTCTCTCTCTCTGTGTGTGTGTGTGTGTGTGTGTGTGCTTTAACCAAATTAAGCAGAATTACAGGCATTCACATGAAAGAAGAAAATGAAAAAGAGAGACTTCAGCTCAGAAACGCTTGTCTGTTTGAAAGGGGAGCAAAGAATAAATGATTGTGATTCCTCCCACTGAAGGGGAAGGAAAAGAATCTGCAAAAAATCCACCACTTTCTTAGAGAATTTGGCTGGGGCCACAGCCTTTAACTGAAGAGAAACAGCTATGTCAATTTCCCATTTATAATTTATTTTGGCTTCTCAATTTTTCCCCATTTTAACTTGTGTCTGTCCTGTTTCTGAATCAGTTGAAGGTGTTTTTTTTAATAGTTTGCAAGAAAAATCAAATTTCGTGCAGATGTTTAGACTGATTCTGGCATTTTTATCCACCCATCAATGTCTTCCCAAAGACTTGGCATAGGCAGATGTTATTGCTTAATGGCATTGATGGTATTATCCCAGGATGAAAGCTGTTCCAAGTAAAGCTGCCTTTTGCATTTGACTGATGATGATTTTGTCAATATCAATGGTGTTCAAGTGATGCTTCAGATGTTTGGGATTGCATCCAAGGCACCTATTACTATTGGTTCTATCTTTGCTTTCTTTTTCCATAATCCACCTACTTCTATTTTCAGGTCTTTATATTTTGTCATTTTATCCAATTCTTTTTCTTGTATTCTGCTTCCTCCACGTACTGCAACATCCACTCTCCAGACATTTTTATCTTTCTTATTGACAGTTGTTAAATCTGAGGTGTTGTGTGGCAGGTTCTTGTCTATTTGAATTCTAAAGTCCCAGATCACTTTAGCTTCTTCAATTTTTATTACTTTGTCTATTTTATGGTCCCACTAGTTCTTGCTTCAGACAAATGGTATTTCTTGCAGATCTTCCACTGCCCCATTGTTGCTATTTTGTCATGTCACTGCTTGTACTTAGTCTGTATTATCATCTTGGAGCAGCTAACTAGGTGGTTCAATGTTTGTTCAGTTATATTTGTAAGGCTTCTCAAATTAGACTAGGTGATTAACTTATTAAAAACAATAAACAAAAACATAAAAATAAAGGCTAAAATACATTATAAACAAGGTCCTTCTAATTCCACCTCTTAAAGCTTGATCACCCAAAACCTTGGTCCAGTGCCCAAAGGAAGATATGTATTTAATGTCTTGTGAAAGACTGGCAGAATTGGTATCATCAGAATCTCAGTGAATATAATGTTCCTCAGAGAAGGCATACTTTCCTGAGCTTCATCAGGTGATCTTTTTTTAATAGAGCATGCCCACTTTGTCAGATATTGTGAATGGACAGTAGTAACTAGAGATAAGGGTCTCACAACTACACAGTCAAGTGCTATAAAATGACATAGTAACAATTAATAAATTAACTTGCATAAAGAAGCTTACTGAGAGCCAGTGTAAGTTGCCAAATTGTAGCATTACACAGGTCTACAAAAGTGCACCCATAACCATCTCCCACTTCATTCTGGAACTCCTTGAAACTGCTAAGTACTCTTCAAAGAGTAGTGTAATGTATGGCAGTACATTACAGTAATTCAGGCAACAGGTGACCAAGTTATGAGTGACAATGAACAGAGCCTTCCAATCCATGAATGGGCACAATCTGAACACACATTGGATTTGTACAAGGGCTCTTCTAATCATAACTGTCACTTGCTGTTTATGCAAAAGTTGAGAGTATAATAAGATCCTCAAATTGAACGCCAGTTCTATCTGGAAAAGTGGTACCCAACATCAACTAAGACACTAAGTTATCTAGGCTCCATATATTGAGAAAGAATATTGATGATGTCACTTGGTTGATAAGGACTGGGTACACTGAATATAACTCCATGCCAATGGAAGACCTTACCCAACAGTTCATAGAACTTGAAAAGAATAGAGTCCTGATGAAGTCTACAGAGAAGCAACTTAGAATTAATACTCCCCCTCCCCAAAAACACTGATGTGGGCCAACCCCAGAAGAAGGAGGACTATAATGCAGTACCTTTCACTCCCAACCAGTCCAGAAGGATTCCATGATTTATGGTATTGAAATCTACTGAGAATTAAGAAGGATGCCCCAGGACATCTTGTTCCTGCCAAAAATCACCCACAAGTATCAACAATGCAATCTTGGATTTGAAACTCAGCTTAAAATATTCCAGACAATCTGTTTCTTTTAGGGACCTCTTAAACTGAAGCCTGACCATCTTTTCTAAAAATGGTAGATCAGAAAGAGGACTCAAGTTGTTCAGTACTATTGAGAGGCTGTCAGGATTGATGTCAACCCTTCAAGATAAGTAAGATCAAAGAGAGGAATTGCAAAACTCTTTATTACGGTATCAGAATCTTGAAAGTTAAAGTCTCTCGCTATTTTCTCTAACACAATCAGGACAGAATTGTTTTGAATTTATTTCTCACATGTCTACTTTCCTAGGACTCAGATATCTGTAATGGCATTTTCCTGATATTCCAGCACATAAAGCTGGAGTCCAATTCAGAGCAGATCCAAGCAACTCTATCCATTAGATGCCTTAGAATCTTCATAGCAGCCCCCCAGATGTTCCTCTGACTTCAGTCTCCCCAGAAGGGACATGTCACCTGAACAGTGCTGCTAGCCAGCTATTTTTCAGATGTTACATTCTGTCACTCTTACAGTCATAGTTCTTAATAAATATTATTAATTGTGTTCAGTTGGGTTGATTTGTCATCTTAATCCAGCAGAGCAACAGGAAACTCTTCTGTCATTTAATCTTTCAAAGCTTCTTTTTTAAAAATGGGGGAATCTTTGGGATCCACATGGGAGAGATCACACAAGTGCCATCTGTACCAAGGCAGACACCACTCCCTTATTTCAAGTGATGAAGAAGACCAGAGTTGAACTATGCATCACAGCATTAGGAATAATCCCACACTTCTTCTGAAACCCAGTATGGTCGTGGGTTGGGATTGACCAATTGGATAGGACCTATATCCCATGGCAGGGGACATCTGCAGAGAACTCCAAGGTAATTAAATAGTGGTTTGACTATAATAAGGATTACCACTACTCCTACACACACAGAGAGAGAGAGAGAGAGAGAGAGTTCATATCACTATTTCCCCAAGACAAAAACAAAATCAGATGTAACATTGTGATCTTCATTATTTTTGTGACCTGGATCAAGGCAATGCCCATTGTCTGATTGCCATAAACACAATGAACTTTTGAGCTACTTCAGACTCTACACTCAGAGAGAGGCAGATTCTGTAGCAACAATTCCCTCTGACCTCTAGAACCCAACTTCACAAGCAGGTTCTCACATTTTCCCTCCCTTGGAGTCATGGCTCATGCCACACTTGAAACACAACAGGCCATATTTCCAAAAAAATAAACCCTCCATATCATCTAGGTGATTTTCTTCTTCTTCTTTTTAATTAAAAAAGTGTAGATTGCTACAAAGAGAAGACTGAAGTATGGAGAAAATTGAGTAACATGTAAAATTAATATGGGCTTCAAAGTAGCAGATGTATCTATCCAGTTAGCAGATAATTGTGAATAATAGGAATGGGGCAGGGGGAGAAGAGAGAGGCATTATCTCTCTACAGTGAAAGTCAGAGAAAAGATATAGATTCAGTAGAATATAATCAAGTTATTCTGTTTCACTTTCCCGTTCTTCTCTTGTAGGAATCATTCCTATTGGATTGTGCCTAGGCAAATTCATTAATCAGCAAGGCAAGTTATATTAAATTGCAATCTTATCTAACTGTAGATATACCACAAGCATAACTGAATGAGTTGAATAGACAAAAGGACTTATCTGTTACGTAAGAAATGAACAAAGTGCAAAAGAACAGAAATAATAAAGCAATTCTTGAATTAATTACAACAATAAGAAAGAGATGGGTAGCGTATCACTCAATGAGCCAGTAATGCTATTTAATTCATTAGTTGTGGATTGAGAGAGGCAAACGATTGGATTAATTAATCAAGCAGTCAATCAGCAACAAGGTAATCAATCATACCTGGAAATGAGAGAAAGCACACTGAGAATCCAGGTGTAGTCCCTGCGGCATTTTCCAAATAAAGCTTGAGAAGAAACAAAACACATATAGAATTGTATATCCTTCTGTGCAATTGTAGGTGTATTTTTAACCTACTTCATTTTGAAGCTTCACTAAGTAAATGGCTTCTACTTTAAATGCCTTCTGCTTTTTATGTCTTTCATTCGTGTTTCCATTCATACTAGCCTAATCCACTGTGCTTTTCACTCATATTATTGAAGAGGCTACTGGCGTGATAAACCTCTTTATCGATTGCTATCTAGTTGAATCATCTGCTTATGCAGCTTTTGTATCACACTTCTCTTTTTCATATCCAGGTTTTTCCTACAGCTACCAGATTCTGAGCACCATTGCCATCCCTTGCCTTCCTTCCAGGCCAGCCATCTGTAGAAAAAGGCATCTGTTTCTTCATCTGATCCAGAAGGGTGACTAGAACTCAGATCACATTCAGATGCATATATATTCAGGAATTTCTGGGCAGTAATATATCTTAATAAACTTATCCAGGGATTACACATCCATCCATCATTTTGAAAGCAAACAATTTATGTAAACCCATACATACATAACAGTTCATGAAAAACAGAGTTGAAATAATTGTTTGTGGGCTGAAAACTCAGCAGGCAAAATAAATTCCTTTTATTTCTTTTGGAGAAATTAAAAATACAGTTCTGTTATACATGGCAGCTAATAAAACGAAAGCAGATTGTGGATCTGTGAATTAAGGAAGGACTTAAGAATTTGAAGGAAACAAGGCAAACATTTCACAAAATGAGCATTTGGGAAGAAAATTATGTGATGCCCCACGGAAGCTTCTCTTCAGCTGCTGGGTTAGAAAATGAGGCTGTAACTGTAAAAAGAAGGAAAGAAAAAGAAAGATTGAGAGATTTGAACATGATTTCATATGCCTTTAGAGAAAAGCAATTACCTGCACAAACTTTTTGGTGAAATTTAAAACCTGTGAAAGAAATATCTATATCTTCTGAGCCTGATCTTTGAGCAATCTCTTCAAGCATTTGTCTAACATTCTGACTGATGTTTAATCTAAAAGATAACAGAGACAATAATAGAAATGGAAAGAATAAGAGGTTTGGCCATGATCTTGCACTAAACCATTAAGGAAGATTATATTAACAGTTAAGCTTCATGGTTGAAGACAAGGAACATCAACATGATTTAGGAACAGTTGGAGAACAAAATCTACCTCCATGAGTAGATAGTTCAATTCTATAATTGCTGACTTTCCAGGATACTTATTCAAGGGTGCCCCATATAAAGCAATGCTATGGTCTTCTGGCCATAATTAGGAATACTCTGCTCCTAGAATTCTTGCTCTGCAGCAAGGAATGCTAGGAGTCTGATTTCTGAATTCCTCCATATTATAATCTTTTTTTTTAATTTTATTGGTTTTTAAAAACAAACATAAACAAACAAAACATAAACATCATCAAGCTAGCTTCCATAGGTGTACATACAGTGTGCCGGTTGGTTTACAAATTGTTTTGTGCTTCCATTTCGTAGTCTTCAATTACAATTACATTACATATAATCTCATATTGTCAATGAAAAATTAAATACCTTAGTATCATTATTAATCAATCATTTGACTATACTTTTATTCATTCATGTTTTACAAGATAATCATAATTTACTTAGTTTATTTTATAACAATTCATATTATCATCCCAAATCTATCCTAAAATCATTTTGTAGATATAATAAGAAAGAAGTACATCTTTATATATTTATTATTTTCTAAAAATCTACATATTTCAATACTGTACTTTATTGTCTAACCATTGATAGAAAAGCTCCCAAATTTTATAAAATTGTTTATCCTGTTGTTCTCTAATTTCAAATGTCAATCTACTCATTTCAGCACATTCCAATATTTTCTTAATGATTTCCTCCTGTGATGGTATTTTCTCATTTTTCCAGTTTTTAGCAAATACAATCCTAGCCACTGTTAATACATTTACAATCAGGAATTTCAAGTCTTTACTATATATTTCAGGTAAAATTCCCAATAAAAATATCTCTGGTTTCAAGTCTATATGTTTTTTCGTCATTTTTTCCAACCACATGTGGATTTTAGTCCAGTGTTTTTTAGCATCCGCATAAGTCCACCACATATGGTAATATGAGCCAGGTGTCTGATGACATTTCCAACATTTTTCGGATTTATTCTTGAACATACATCAATTCAGAATGTATGGGATACAATGAAGGCATATGTTAGAGGCTTGATAATAGACTATACAAGGAAAAGGAACACTATGAAAAGGCTAGCCTCTAAGGCCTTAGAGGATGAGCATAAAAGACTTGAAAAAGAGCTACAGAAAATGCCACAGAAAAAGGACATCAAGCTAAAAATGGATATAACTAAACACAAAATGGGTCAAATAGAAAAAGAAGAATTAGCACAGAAAATTAGAGGTGCTAAACAGAACCACTTTGAAGACGCAAACACATCAGGTAGATGGTTAGCATACAAATTGAGAAAGGAGAAAGAATCAAGGAAAATATTGCAATTAATAGATGACCAAGGCCAGGTTTGCCATGATAGCAAAGAGAAAAAGGAAATCATTCGAGACTTCTATGGGAAATTATATATGCAAGAGAATATTGATGAAGAGAGTCAAGCAGTACTTACAGAATGCTAATTTACCTCAGATACCTAAAGAGACTGAAAAAATGTTAGAAAGCAATATAACGATGATGGAGTTAACTGAAGCACTCAAGAAGCAAAATAATGGAAAGGCACCAGGCCCAGATGGACTTCCGGCAGAATTTTATAAAACATTACAAGAATAGTTGAATCTTCCATTGCTAGAAGTTATGAATGAAGTTATGTTAAAGAAGAAGATACCTAAATCATGGTCAGAAGCCTATATTACACTTATTCCAAAAGAGGAGGCTGACCCATTACAAATTAAGAACTATAGATCTATTTCTCTACTAAATGCAGATTATAAAATATTTGCTTCAATATTGGCAGAAAGACTTAAAAAATATTTAAATAATTTTATCCATCCTGATCAAAATGGATTTCTGCCAAAGAGACAAATTAAAGACAATATGAGAGTAATCTTGGACACCTTGGAATACTATGAGGCACATCCTGAAAAACAAATGGCTCTGATATTTCTAGATGCACAGAAGGCATTTGATAATGTGAATTGGCGATTCATGTTATTACTGTTGGAACAGATGGGTTTTTGCTAGAAAATTTATTCAAGCAATAGAAGCTATATACTATAAGCAAATGGCAAAGGTAATGATAGAGGGAGAACTGACAGACTCTATTAATATAAGAAAAGGAACAAGACAAGGGTGCCCACTATCACCTTTGTTGTTTGTGTTAACTTTGGAAGTGTTAAACAGAAATATTAGAGATGAAAAGAATATAAAAGGAATCAAAATCAAAAAGGAAGAATTTAAGCTGCAAGCATTTGCGGATGATCTGGTTTTCATTTTAGAAGACCCTTTAGAAACAGCATCAAAACTGATAGAAAAGATAGAGACATATGGAAAGGTGGCTGGTTTGAAAATAAACAAAGACAAGACAAAGATTTTGACAAAGAATATGCTATTAAGACAAAAGGAAGAACTGGCAGACCTATTGAAAATTCAAGTCACGAATAAGATCAAGTACTTGGGGATATATTTGACAGCAAGATGTAGTACATTAAAAGAGAATAATTATATTAAACTTAAACAGCAGATAGCGCTAGATTTGGCGAAATGGGAAAACTTACAACTGTCACTAATAGGGAGAATTTCAACAATCAAGATGAATATATTACCCAGAATTTTATATTTGTTTCAAACAATTCCAATTAGGCTTGGAAAAGACTACTTTGAAGATTTAAATAAAATTGTGTTGAAATATATATGGCAAGGTAAGAAAGCGAGAATAAAGTTAAAACTTTTGCAAGATGCTAGAATTAGAGGAGGATTTGGTTTACCTAATTGGGAATTGTACTACCAAGCTACAAATCTGATGTGGGTTAAGGAATGGATAACACTAAGAAACACTAGATTGTTGACATTAGAAGGACATGATTTGTTGTTGGGGTGGCATGCTTTTTTATGGTACAAAGGAACTAAAACACAGGGGTATTTTAGAAGACATTATATATGAGAGTCTCTGTGGTTAAACTGGGAGAAGATTAAAAGACAATGTTATTTGAAAATTCCAGTCTGGTTATAGACTATTGAAGCATTTTCGTATCCTATAATATACAAAAAGGAACAAACAGTTAGATATGGTGAAATACTGAATGAAAAGGGTGAACTTAAATCTATGCAAAAACTAGAGGAATAAGGTATAAAGATGAATTGGTTTTCATATGCGAAAATACATTCAAGGTATGATAAAGATTCTAAAACAGAAGGTTTCTATGATAAATTGACTGACTTAGATAAGATTTTGACAGGTACTGATGAAAAGGTGATTAAAAATTGTATGGATATCTATTAGAAATTAAACTAGAAGAAGAACAAGTTAAAGAAACTATGATTGCTTGGGGGAAGAATTTTGGATATGGGATCGATTTAGAGAAATGGCAAAAATTGTGGTCTCAAAATTATAAAATGACAATGTCAACAGCATATAAAGAAAATTTGTATAAGATGTTTTACAGGTGGCATTTTCCCCCATATTATAATCTATGCAACAATCTTGTTTACTTATGTGCTCTTGAAATTAGAGCCAGACTGTTTACCTCTATCCATGCCAGAAAGCAAACTTGGATGGATACATGCAAACACATTTATTAGACAGATTTATAGCATCTGTATCAGCAGGCCTATTGTTCAACGCTTTGCTTCCCAGTTTAAAATGCTGCTATAAATTCAAAGCTCACTCTCTGATTGAGACACAGGGGACCTAAAATATTGCCAATATTGATGCATTATTCATGTGGTTTTCTGCCCATTTCCATCACTTCTTATGACAATACATTTCCATTGTTTCTGAATTGTTTTATCAGTAAGTAGTCAAAAATTTCAGAAGCATAGAACTGTAAAGCTGGAAGATTCATCACCTTACATTTAGCTAGGAATCTATGACCCATAGAAGTTCTTACTGCACAAGCATTTCCATTAGCTTTCCTGGGAATATTTCTTTTTAAGTGTGGTTCACATTAGTGTAGGCCATTGTGTCACCATCTACAACAATGTAAGCAGTGTGTCAAATAAGTGTTGTCAGGCCTATGATAAGTTTTCCTGGGAACCAAATCAGTTGTTCATGTGAAACAAAATTGAGACCATTATCTCAAAATGGAAGCTATTTAAATAAAGGCGGACAATTTATGAACCTTTGATTGCTGTACTAAATTCAGTTTAGTTGTACAAAGATCCAGGAAAAGCTCACAAAATAATTATATTATAGTAATATTATATTGGGTCTTACCAAGTGTCTGCATCATAAATTTCAGAAACTGGATTACTGTATATAAGATGAGTGCTTGAATATGAGTTTTTTTTATATATCCACATGGTATTCACCTAATAAAATATACCAGGATCTAACATCAAATAACGGTTAATAATGGTTAAACATGACAATAAAACTGTTATTACATTTAAGTTTGTAGCTATAAAATATGATTACTGTAAGACAGAATGCAGAATAGGATACTAAGAACTGTAATGGACTATAGGAAAATAGCAAGATAATTTAGAACTACCTTGGCATTTTCTGTTTCATAAATTAGCAACAACATTTAGTAATAGCATTTAGGCGTATATACCACCCAATAGTACTTTACTCTCTAGGTAGTTTACTATGTAAGCATTGTTTGCATATTGCCACCATCAATCAGGGTCCTCAGATGACCAACTTTGAAAAGATGGAAGGCTGAGTCAATCTTGAGCCCTGTCAGGGTTAAACTCCAGGCTGTGGGCAGAGTTTGCCTGCAATACTGCGCTTTAACCACTGCACCACCAGAAATTTCAACTCTTTTGTTTTCTATTACTAGTGTTAAATTGAGGAATAACAATCTAATAAGTATAAAGATCTGACCAGGCAATATTACATTTATACACTGACCAAGCAATATTAGGTTGTGTACTGTACCTTACATGGACTCACAGAGTTTTTAGACAGCCAGTTTGATCTAGGATTAGGGCTAGGTTGGTTGTTGTGAGGAAAATAGGAGGAGAGAATTAGGTATGGTCGCAACCTTGAATTATTTACAAAAAAATAAAGGTGGGGTAGAAATTCACAGTATTCAATCAAACCAATCATTTCTGTCACAGTGAAAAAAACTTCTGGGTGTTTTCAATCGGTTTTCAACTACTTGAAATTTCATCAAGTTTTCATCCCAGTCTCACAGATAAATTGCAGCTTAAAACTGTGCAACACAAGCAAATCCCACCATTCTGAAAAAAGCACAGTCCCAGCTGAAGTGCCTCTGCAGATTGTGCACCTCTGTTTTTTTTCAATGTGAGGAAACACAGGTGCAGGGAACCCCACCATCACAACTACCACCACAGACACAAAAATAGCCTTGGACACCTTCCCAAAATTTAGAAACAGAATGTCATTTTTAATGCTATAAATGGGGAAATAGTTGGATGCATATCTGTAAAGAAACCCTATTTCTGCAGTTCAATGAAATGCGGAGTGATGTTTTGTCCTATCTACTAATTTCAATAGATTGGATCCTGGCCCACTATTCAAAGGCTAGGGCGGTCAAGGAAAAATTGGGCATCCCATCATAGTACATTGAGTGGGAAGCTTCTGGACCTTGGAATCCTATCATTGGAATGTGTATAGCAATGGGTCAAGTTCCAGGTCTGGAATCTGCTCTTTTTTTTTTCTATGGCTTTTCTATTCAAGATTCCCTTGAATTACTTTTCAGGCTGTTTATGGAAGGTGAGAGAAGGTTGGACTTATAGGTAGTTCTTGATGGTCAACTGTCTCACTTAACAGCTCTTCAAAGTTCCAAAGGTGTAAAAAAAAACACCTTACATTTACAACCATAGCAGCAACCTGTGGTTACATGGTTGCCATTCATATGCTTTCCAACTAGCATGAGACAAGTAATTGAGAATACAGAAGTAAATAGAGAATGAAAAACTTCTGGTGTTTTCATTGACGACAGACCAGAGACCGCGATCATGTTTCCCTTGTTGAAAGGGTCCCCATGGGACCGGTGTCATCCCCATCCACCTTGGAGGGGTGGGAGAAGAGGGGGAGACTGCCAGCTGGGTCAAGGGGAGCCACATCTCCCCTCCCTAGCTAGATATTACTCCCCTGGAAGACAGGAAGAAACAGCAGTCTAAAATGACTGCCCTGAAGACGGAAAGCTGCCGGGACCCTAAGTTTTGTGCTGAAGTGGTGAAGTAGTGAGCGACGTGTAACCAGATAAAAGAACTGAATTTTTTTTTCTTTCTTTTTTTTTTTTTGAAAAATTTATTTGGGTTTTCACAAAAAAAAAAAAAACATAATACAAATAAAACATCTTTTTTTGAAAATAGCATGGTCCCGGGTTATCACTTCTTCATACAGACACAAACTCAATTTCATGTTCATTTTTGTGTTCTATTCCATATCTTATTCCAGTTTTACATTTTCTACATAGTTTTTCCCCTCTTTTAATTTTCTCAACTTTATTTTGATTATCTCATCTCCATTCAAATCATTATATTATACTTTTGTCTGTCCTGTTTCAATTTCATATTATCTTTTTTCATTAAACAAATTTTCCCCTGTAGTTACTAATTGGAGTATGACATCTATATATCTTTTAATTTTATCCATTCAACTCTTATTTAAGCTTCAATGTATACCTTTAAGATTATAACATTCAATAACTTCCAATCGAATTCTGCTTGGTACATTGTTAAAATACACACTATATTCTTTTTAAAAAGGGTGTGTGTGTGTGTGTGTGTGTGTGTGTGTGTGTATGGTGTTCAGCTTTGTTCGGGTATTTTCCCACGTCATTATAGTTGTGCTTTTAAAGTTGTAGCAACGTTTCAGCAGAATCCCATCTGCCATCATCAGGCTTCTGTATTGTGTTTGTCTGTGAGTCAGACTTTTACAGTTGTTTCAGTTTTAAATTTGGGGCTAGCCTACTGCTGTGCCAGAATGGCTTTTCTTCATCCTGATTGGTTGGGAGTCTTGGTCTGTGTTTATTGGTCTTGGAGTTTGCTGTGTTCTGCTTGATTGGTGTTTCTAATATCTTCTGTCTGTTTTGTGCCTTTTTTTGTGTCTTTTTTCCATAATGGATAGAAAAGACTACGAAACAAAATTGACAGATCTACTCCAAGACTCCACATACAAACCCACAAACACGGACCCAACCACATATCTGGAAAAATTAACCAAGAAGAAAATTATAACCAGCCACATGAGCAAAGAGATCCAACAGACGAGCATCCCAAGAGAAAAATCTTCCAGATGCCCCAAACTATACAGCCTCCCAAAAATACACAAAGAAGGCATACCTCTCAGACCCATAGTCAGCTCCACAGGAGCACCACTACAAAACCTAGCTAAACGCTTAGCAAAACAGCTACAGCCCCATGCTGAAACAGCAGCTTCACATGTACAAAACGCATACCACTTCTTGGAAATGATCAAAGATCTACACGTGGAACAAGAAGATCTGCTTGTAAGTTTCGACGTGGTTTCACTATTCACTCAAGTCCCGATAAAAGAAACTCTTGAAATCATCAAAAATAAATACCAACTAGCTAAACACCTCATGGAACTAGCAGAACACTGCTTAACCAACACATATTTCATATACAAAGGACAAACATACAAGCAAATTGAAGGAGCCCCTATGGGATCACCACTGTCATCCATCATTGCAAACCTGTTCATGAAAGAATTCGAATCCAGAGCCCTGGCTAATGCCACCCACAAACCCAAACTATGGTTAAGATACATCAATGACACATTTGTGATTTGGCCCATTGGAAAAGAAAACCTAAACAATTTCCTAACACACCTAAACAGCACACACCCCAAAATCAAGTTCACCATGGAAACAGAAACAAACAAACAACTACCATTCCTAGATGTACTAATCTAAAAAAAACCGATGGCACACTAGGACACACTATATACCAGAAGAAAACACACACCAACCGCTACCTCAACGCCCAATCCCCCCCACCCCAGCACAGATAAACTCCATGGCCAAAACACTAATTGCTAGAACCAAACGCCTGGCAGACAAGACACACATAAAGACTGAACTATGCACTCTGACTAAAGTACTGACAGCCAATGGCTTCCACAAAAGCAAAATCACTGGCTTGATCCACAAAAACACACTAGAAGATGAACAGATCTATGAAACAGCTGTCCTGCCCTACATAAGAGGTACTACAGACAAAATCAGTAAGATACTACACAGGCATCACATCAAGACTGCCTTCAAAACAGACAGAAAAATAGCAGCCATCCTAAGAAACCCCAAAGATAAAATTGACCTGGAAAACCAAGGCATATACGAAGTTCCCTGTGCATCATGCCCGGCCACATACATTGGACAGACCAATAGAAGAATAAGTACCCGCATGGATGAACACAAAAATGCAGTAAAAAAGCTGGAACACACTTCCTCACTAGTCCAACACATGAAAGCCACAGGTCATAGCATCAACTTCAATGGCACCAAAATCTATAGAAAACCCCACCCACAGAATTATCAGAGAAGCCATAGAGATTGAAAAAAGACCTGAAAGCATGAATAGAAGAGATGATTCCACCAGACTGTCAATTATTTGGAAGCCTGCACTCACAAACAGAAAAATCTCCACACCACAAGCCAGGCAAACACCTGGGCACAAACAGATCCCCCCGATACCTCCGGCTCAAACACACACCAACCAGGCACCCAGATGAAACCTAACTTCCTAACAAATGATAGCCGTCCATTTACTCGGAGCCAAGCTGCACTAAAAGCCTCCAATAGAGGAACACAATGTTGCCAGCCAACCAAGACAAAAAAGCCACAAAACAGACAGAAGATATTAGAAACACCAATCAAGCAGAACACAGCAAACTCCAAGACCAATAAACACAGACCAAGATTCCCAACCAATCAGGATGAAGAAAAAACCATTCCGGCACAGCAGTGGGCTAGTCCCAAATTTAAAACTGAAACAACTGTAAAAGTCTGACTCACAGATGAACACAATACAGAAGCCTGATGATGGCAGATGAGATTCTGCCAAAACATTGCTACAACTTTAAAAGCACAACTATAATGACGTGGGAAAATACCCGAACAAAGCTGAATACCATACATGTAAGTACCATGAAAACTTAACAATATATATATATATATATATATATATATATATATATATATATATATATATATATATATATATATATATATATATATATATATATATATATATAATGTGTGTGTGTGTGTGTGTGTGTGTAAATAAAGCACTAATTCCATTCCAATTCAATTCTATCATTAATATTCATTAAAATCTTAACATCTTCATTAATAATAGTTAAAATGTTCCCATCCTTTCCTAATTTAATTCTCTCATTCACTTTATTTCATTTATTTATTAACAAACATTCCACTAGATTACGATAAATATTTTATCCATCATTTTAATCATATTTTCTAAAACTATTTCTATTTGTAATATAACAATACTATCTTATGTACCTTTGCAGAATCCCTTTTATAATTAAGTTTTAACCCATTGTCTCTAAACAGGTTTATACTTTCAATTCTTATACCTTTTCTCTGTTTCTCTATATCTTGCTTCTGTTCTTTATAACTTCTTTTCCTTTCCTTCTTCCCCCTCTTCTTCTCCCTTCCCTTTTTACCTCCTTGTCTCTCTACTTCTAATTCTCTCTTCTGTAATCCCCTCTTCTGTTGCTTTCTAATATTATACTTATTTTTCAAACTATTCTTTTTTTTGGTTGTTTTATCAAAACTCTTTCCCCCCTTTCCTTTCCCCCACCCACATAAAATTACTTGATCATTAAAGATGGCTTCTTCTTTGTTCCAATCTTCTTGTTCTGCAAACGTTTCTTGTTGTTTCTCATAGTTCCAAATCTCCATTTCTAAGAGTTGAAATATGAAACCAAAAGAACTTCTCCCTTCTTGTGCATCTTCTTTGTACTTTTTAACTTCCATTTTCAGTTCTTCTAAAAGTGGTGCCATTTTAAACACTTTTAAACAACCACCCAATTGATTTTAGTCATTTAAATGCAATAAACAAAAATCCAATGATTACCAAGTAATCCAAGTAATCCAAAGAATGTTTCTTCTTGCTTCTTTTTTCCACTTTCTCTTCCTGTGGTTCTATTATTTCATTGCCAGGTTTCAGTTCAAATGTATCTTTTAGGAATCTTGTTGAGATTTCACTGTAAATTTCTTTTAATTCCAGGCAGTCTCCTCCAT
This sequence comes from Notechis scutatus, assembly GCF_049901735.1. Classification (NCBI taxonomy): domain Eukaryota; kingdom Metazoa; phylum Chordata; class Lepidosauria; order Squamata; family Elapidae; genus Notechis; species Notechis scutatus. The sequence continues at coordinate 67,049,559 of NC_142009.1, read as the reverse complement.
TTTTCCAGATCCTGCCCTTTTATTCTTTTTCTCTCCCTTCCTGCTTTTAAAAGCTTTTAAGTATCCAGAAATCTTTATTATCCCTTTGACATTTTATTTTCAGCTTAAATGCCTATTGATGTCAAAGAGGATTTTTTTTTCAATTTCTTGCTTACATCTCTTAGCTGTCAGTATAAGGAAGGAAAGAAAAAGAAAACCAAGTCCTTTCCCTTCCCTCTCTCCTTCGCTGCTTCAAAATCTTCTTTGGAAACAAAGTTATTTTTTTATATTTTAAATTCCAGGGTACCTTACGTTGTTGCTTTTTTTTTGTAAGTTTTATTTGAGTTTTCATTAAAAATAAAGAAATACAAATAAAACATCTTTTTTGAAAGCAGCATAATCCCGGGTTACATCTCTTCGTACAGACACAAATTCAAGTTCATGCTCATTTTTATATTCCATTCCATATCTTATTACTATTCTACATTTTCTACATAGCTTCTCCCCTCTTTTAACTTTCTTAATTTTATTTTATTTATTTCATCTCAATTCAAATCATTGTACTTATATTCTTCGTCTGTCCTGTTTCAACTGTCTACTAACTTTTCTCATTAAGCAAAATTTCTCCTGTAATCACTGATTGGAGTATGATGCCTTTATATCTTTCCCCTAAAATTATAACACTTAATATAATACATAACTTTCATTCGGATTCTGCTTGGCACATTCTAAAACTACACATTGTATTCTTAAAAAAAGAAAAAAAAAGATTATACATGTATAATATAATTAAAACAACAATCCGTTCCAATTCAATTCTATCATTAATATTAATATTCATTTAGATCTTAACATTTTGCACATTACTTTTCAAATAAATATCATGCTTCTATGGGAACAATTATAAACTTTCCATAGTTAATTCCCCCCCCTTCACTTATATTTTATAAAACATTGACTAATTAAAATGTTCCCATTCCTTCCTAATTCAATTTTCTCATTTATTTTATTTCATTTATTTTATTCACAAACATTTCCCCAAACCACACCAACTACTTTATCCCTCTTTTTAATCATATGTTGTTTCCAATTTTCTAAAATTATTTCTATTACAAATATAACAATACAATCTTATGTACCTTCACAGAATCCCTTTTTCAGTTAGATTTTCACCCCTTATCTCTAAATAGGTCCTGTTTCTTTACATCTTGCTCCAAACTTTTATAACTTCTCTTCCTTTCCTTCTTCCCTCTTTTCTTCTCTCTCCCCTTTTTACCCCCTGTCTCTCCACCTCCATTTCCCTCTTCTGTATTCCCCTTTTCTGTTGCTTTCCAACATTATATCCACTTTTCAAATTATTTTTCCCTTTTTTGGCTGTTTTTTTAGGTCTTAAATTCTCCATTCTCTTTCCCCCCCTTTCCCCTTTCTTCCCCACATAGACTTACTTGTTCATTAAAAATGGCTTCTTCTTTGTCCCAGGCTTCTTGTTTTGCGGTCTTTTCTTGTTGTTTCTCATAGTTGGAGATCTTCATTTCTAAGAATTGAAAAACAAAGCCAAAAGAGCCCTTCCCTTCTTGTGCCTCTTCTTTGTATTTTTTAAGTTCCATTTTCAATTCATCCAAAAATGATGCCATTGTAAAAAAAATTAAACAACCACCCAATTGATTTTAGTCATTCAAATATAATAACCAAAAATCCAAAAGTCACCAGACAGTCCAAATACACACAGCTGTTTCTTTTTACACTTTCTCTTCTTGGGGTTACTATTTAGTTGCAAAATCTCAGTTAAAATGTATCTTTTAGAAGTCTTATAGAGATTTTACTTTAGATTCTTTTGAAGTCCAGGCAGGCTCCTCCCTCTTCCAGATCCTTCCCTTATTCTTGTCCTCTCCCTTCCTGCTTATAAAAGAAAAAGTTTTTAATGTCCAGAAATCTTTATTGTCCCTTTGGCATTTAGTTATATTTTCAGCTTAATTTCCTATTGATGCCAAAGCGTATTTTTCTGATTTCTTATTCCAATTTTTTAGTTGTCAATGTAAGGAAGGAGAGAGAAGAAAAAAAAAAACTTTCCCTTTTCACTTTCTTTCACTGCTTCTGACCTTTTTTGGGAGCGATGTTATATTTTGTAAAATTTAAATTCCAGGGTACCTCAATTGTTGTTTTTTCATCTTAACCCGGTCAGCCAAAACTTTCACTTCTTATCTTCCTCCTGCACTTTCTTTTCTGGTTGAGTTCTTCTTTGAGGCGGCCATTTCTGACCGCTGCTCCTACCGCCTTCAAGGAAGGGAGTTTGGCCAGCTGAGGAGGAGAGATACGGGTCTCCTCGACCCTGCTGGCAGTCTCCCCCTTCTTCACCACCTCTATGGGGTGGCTTAGCCCCAAAACCAGCTGGCTCAGGGTGCTCCAGCGGCGAGCCCAGACAGAAACTGCGCACGATTGCAGATTCCTGTCTGTTGCCAAAGCCCTTCAAACCGCCAGGGTACCTTACATTGTTGCTTTTATGGTTTAACCTGGTCAACCAAAACTTTCTCTTCTTATCTTCCTCCTGCACATTCTTTTCCAGTCGAGTTCTTCCTTGAGGTGGCCATTTCTGACCACCACTGCAACCGCCTTCGGGAAAGGGAGTAATGGCCAGCTGAGGAGGAGAGATGCAGCTCTCCTCAACCCTGCTGGCAATCTCCCCCCTCTTCACAACCTCTATGGGGTGGCTTAGCCCCAAAACCAGCTGGCTCGGGGCACTCCAGCAGCAAGCACAGATCGAAACTGTGCACGATCGTGGTTTCGGTCTGTCAGCGAAGAGACTCAAACCAGAAGTCCAGAACTGAATTTTTTCTTAACAACCCTGAGAAGTAGAAAGAAAGTTCCCTCGTGCAAGAGTATCATAGTGGTGAACAGAAAATAAGAGGAAAATACAAGGTAAACAAAATTGGAGTATAAAAAGTTACAATGAAATTAGAGACTAAATTTTGAATGATATAAATTGGCATTAATTAGGCATTGGATAAAATGCTGGATTTGCCTGGAATTGGTTATTATTAAGAAAATTAATCATGGAAATGATTGGAAATTAATGTTTAACATAATTAAAAGAAAAAAGAAAGAACTTTGAAAAGTGGAAAGTGATACAGAGCGCCATCAAATGGTCAAATACTTCTTTTTTCCTACAAAATTTTATGGAAATTTACTGGACTCATAACTGTTATGAAACAAAAGATAAATAAAATAATAAGAACCCTGGAAATTTAAAAAAGAAATGAAAACAGGGAGAAACTCTACTAAGAGGATATACAAATACAATTTCCTGGGACTGTTGGGTGTTGATTGTGAAAGAGACAGAAGGATTAATAAGAGAAACAAAGATAAAAGGAGACTTTTGGCAAGGATTGCAATAAAAGACTTTGAATATTAATAATTTAACTGATTATAAAAAAATGGAAGAAATAAGCAAAGACTTCAAGTTGGAATTGCAAACTGTAAGAGAAATGCTGAAAGAAAGAAGGGAATTATTGGAAATATGGAAAAGAAAATAATGGCGAAGGCAGAAGAACAAAGAAATTCCAGTGAGGCAGAGTTAAAGGAAGAACAAAGAGGCTCAGATAGACATGAAGAACAAGAAATTAAAACTATGACATTGATGACAGAGTCAATAAATAAAAGAGAAAACGCTCCCAGGATTAAACAAAAGAAGAAAAAATTATACAAGAAGAAACTTCAAAAAAGAGACCAGGAAAGGGTGGGGGGAGAAGATGGGCTAAATGTTAGAAGGAAAGAAGGAAGATCAGGAAAATTTAGAAAAGGGTAAGTTGGCTAAAATTAAAAGAAATAACAAAGCCAAAAAATTCAGAGATAAGGGTTAGGGATTCTATAAGGGGGCTATCACATGAAATATATATTGGTATTTAGTTTAAAAGTTGTTGGGAAATACCTTAGGAATGTATAATTACATATGTATGTATGAATATGAACTGTATATAAAACGTATTGTTATGAACCCTTTTCTTTGAGGATTAAAATAAGGGAATGGAAATGAATTTAAAAAATATGATTATTAATGATTATAAGTAAAGTGAAGATAAAGTGAGAGATATTAAGAAGTTATTTTAGTGATTTACTGGAGGGGGTATATATAGTTGACTATATATACAGTTGATTATTTAATGGATATTAGAATTGTATAACGAGAATATTTTATTATGATTAAAGAGGTGAATGGAAAATACCATGTGGATCTTGAATATATTGGTTTTATTATATTTTTACTCTTTTTAGATTGTTTATTATATATCGGCTTAGAGAAAATTAAGGACAATAATGATGTGTAATGTAAAATAAAATAGGTGGTAAGCTGAATATGGAAATAATGGGGGATAAAGAATTGAAAACTTATGTATGGATGAAATGATATTGATATTGAATTAATGAACTGAAATATTAATTGCAAATTTATTTTAAAATGAATGAAATGGATAATAATATGAGCTATTATATAAGATTAATGGAAATGAAATATGACTATGTACAACTGTCATAATCTGGAAACATGTTGCTCACATGAAAGATGTATAAAATTTAAAAAATAAAAAACTTTTTACAAAAAAAAGAGAAAGAAAAACTTCCTGTCACATGATGTGTCACTGAACAGCTGCAGTGATTCACTTAATGACCAAATGGGAAGCAATGCTATAAGCCCATAAGTGATTTTTCACTTAGCGACCATGGCACTGAGCAACAGAGTTGCCAGTCCTGGTTGTGGCCCAGGGATGGGATCCGACTAGTATAACTACCGGTTCTGTCTATTAGCGTCACATGCGCATGCGCGAGTCGCGCGAGTGCAATTTACAGCTTGCTGAGCTTCCCAGACAGCTGAGCAGCATTGCGTGCAAGTGCGCAGCAGTTGGAAAAGCCCTTTTCTTCCTGCTTTTTCAACTGCAGCTGTGTCGCGCAAAGCAGCTGCAGTTGAAAAAGCAGGAAATAAAGGTCAGATAAGAGCCCGGGCAGGCGGGTGGGCCACAACAGCAGCAGACATAGAACCAGTTCTATGTCTGCTGTTCTTTGGAGCAACTGGTTCTACAGAGGTGGACAGAACCTGTAGAAACCCACCCCAATTGTGGCCCCTAAGTGAGGACTTTACATGCATGAGGTAACTGACAATCTTATCCTCTTCTTTCAGCAATGGGGACCTGTTTCAGGAGATGCTGTGTTCAAAGACTGACGGCGGTGCTCACTCCAGTCCGCCGCCTGCACGGGAGCGCCGACCGCTCCCATTGGTTGATGCCATTTGACAGCCGGCTATAAAAGGAGCTGTCAAACGGCATCAGCTGTTGCCGCCAGCTGACTGCCAGTTAGCCTCGGCAGCCACGGCAACCCTTTATTCGATTGAATAAAGCCTGTTAAAAGTCAAGCCTGTGTCCGTCTCAGTCTCTACCGCCGCTCTACAACACTGGCGAGGGTGGGATACGATAAGAGACGAAGAGACAACCAGGCGAAGACAGCTGAGTACAGTCACTGTCAAAAAGAGCCGAAGCCGCTGAGAGCTGAATAACGTTACCGCCGCTGAGGCTCTCCACGAGCGCGAAGTTCAAACTCCCCAGCTGAGGAGTCAGACGCCACCTGACAGGCGCAGCCGTAAGCACTTTTCTAAAAGCGCGAATTTAAAGCTCCCTCAGCTGAGGAAACTGACGCTGCCATTTCAAGATGGGTTCAAACCCGACATTCCCTCCATTCCAGCCGACGGGCGAAACATGGGAGTCATATATGAACCGGTTCGAGTGTTTCCTAAACGCGATTGACCTGACAGAAGCCACCGACCTGAGGAAAAGATCCTATTTTCTGAGCTTCTGTGGAGCTGCTGTTTTTGATACAGCCTCCTCATTAGTATCCCCGCGCTCTGTGAAGGCTATTCCCTGGGAGGAGTTGCAGGGAATCCTGTCTAACCACTACTCCCCCAAGCCCTCTCAAATAGCTAGGAGACTGGCTTTTAGAAGGAGAGTTCAGGCTGAGGGGGAAACCGTTAGTCAGTATATGGCAGCCTTAAGATCAACTGCCATATACTGTGGTTTTAGAGATTACCTGGAAGACATGCTGCTTGACCAAATTGTAGGAGGGGTTAGAGACCTAAAGCTACAGAGGCGTTTACTAGCAAAAAAGGACTTAACCCTAGCCTTAGCCATAGAAGAAGCTCAGGCTGCTGAGCTATCTGAGCTGTCAGCAGCTGAGATTCAGGGGAACCCCATAAAGCAAGGAAGCTCTACCATTCACTTCGATGAGGTTTCCCTAGAGGAGGAACCGCTTGACGTAAACCATCTCAGACAACCAAGACCCCCTCCAGAGATGCCAAGGAAAAACACCAACCCAACAACCAGACAGCAACCCAATTGTCTGAGCTGTGGGGGGGCACATCTAAGGTCAACATGCAGATTCAGAAATGCCATCTGCCTAAACTGCCAGAAAAAAGGCCACATAGCTAGGGTTTGCCAAGCTAAAAAAACCTTCCCACAAAGACCTCAAGCCACTTCCTCCTTCCAAAGGCAAGTTGAAGATTGCTACACCTGTTACCACTCAGACAATACCACCCCTGGGTCTAACAAAATAAGTATTTTTGTCTTTTTAGAAGGTAAGCCCTGCCGGATGGAGGTGGACACCGGGTCTGCCCTCTCTATCATCTCGTGGGCCACCCTGAAGAAGCTGCTCCCTACACTGTCCAAGAAGAAGCTGCTCAACTGCCACCTGACTCTTCGAGACTATCAGGGAAAGACCATTCCAGTCCTGGGGAAAGGCAAGTTCCTAATTCAATTCCAGAACTTTAGAGGCCACTTGCCTCTGGTGGTTGTAGATGGTGCCCTTCCCAGCTTGCTTGGGCTAGATTGGTTCCCTGCTCTTGGCCTTAGTGTAACTGGGATTCACTCTGTGGTGAATACTGAAGTAGACACCCTATTTAGGGACTACGCTGATGTTTTTAGTGATGAGCTGGGGTGTTACTCTGGTACCCCTATCTCATTTGATGTAGGCCCACAAGCCACCCCCATTCATTTAAAACCTCGCAGAGTCCCTTTTGCCATTCGCCCTAATTGGATTCAGAACTAGATAAGCTAATTAAGCAAGGGGTACTAGAGCAAGTAGATTTCGCAAAATGGGAGACACCCATAGTCACCCCCCTTAAAAAAGATGGCAGCGTGCGAATCTGCGCAGACTATAAAACGTCCCTCAATCGTTTCCTCCAAATTAGTGCTTACCCAGTCCCCGTAATCCAACACCTGCTGCACTCCTTTGAGCCAGGTACAATTTTCGCAAAGCTAGATATGTCTCAAGCATATCAGCAGTTTCCTGTAGACAAACGTACTGCAGATTTGCAAACAATAGTTACCCACAGGGGCACTTTTAGGTGTAAGCATTTACAATTTGGAGTTAGTGTGGCCCCTGGTATCTTTCAGTCCCTTATGGAGAGGATTCTCCAAGGACTCCCAGGTGTAGTCCCATATTTTGATGACATTTTGGTCTCTGCCACCAACAAAACACAATTATTACTTAGGGTTAGGTCAGTTCTTGACCGTTTTAGGCAGCATGGGTTAAAACTCAAAAAAGACAAGTGCACCATTGCCACTAAGCAAGTGGACTTCCTAGGTTATCAAATTGATGGCTCTGGAATACATCCTATAGAATCAAAAGTCAGGGCCATCCATGAGGCACCCACACCCTCCAACAAAACGGAACTACAAGCCTTTTTAGGGCTCCTGAATTTCTACGCAGCTTTCCTTCCGCACAAGTCTTCTATAGCTGAACCTTTACATAGACTTTTAGATAAGAAAGCCCCCTGGCACTGGGAACAAAGAGAAGCTAATGCTTTCCAAGCGGTCAAATCCCTGCTAACTTCAAATGCAGTACTAATCCAATTTAACCAACAGCTTCCCCTGGTTTTAGCTGCAGACGCTTCCCCCTTTGGCATGGGGGCAGTACTCAGCCATAGGCTGCCAAATGGCTCTGAGGCCCCAACTGCCTTCTTCTCAAGAACATTCTCTGCAGCAGAAAGGAACTATAGTCAAATTGATAAGGAAGCCTTAGCAGCAGTTGCTGCTGTCAAAAAATTCCACGAATTCCTTTATGGTCATTACTTTGAGCTTATAACAGATCACAAACCACTTTTAGGCCTTTTAGCACGAGACAAGCAAACCCCACAGGTACTATCCCCGCGGATGACCAGATGGACCTTGTTCCTAGCCGCCTACTCATATAAGCTGGTATATCGCCCGGGAAAGAACCTGTGCCATGCAGATGCCCTCAGCAGGTGCCCTCTACCAACACCAGTAGAAGACCCCGTGCCCATCCACACCATTTTTGATTGCAACGAACTCAACCTGCCCGTCTCAGCTGAGGATATTGCTGCCCACTCCAGAAGGGACAAGGTAATCTCCCAAGTCCTGGACTGGGTGGGGAGGGGGTGGCCTGAAATTCAGTACACCCCTGAATTCATGCCCCGCAGGCAAGAGTTATCTTCACTACAGGGTTTCTTACTATGGGGGACAAGAGTGGTCATCCCCACTACACTCCAAGAGCCAATTTTAAAAGCCCTACACGAAGGCCACCCTGGCATCGTGAGGATGAAGGCTCTGGCCCGCAGCTATGTGTGGTGGCCAGGCCTGGATGCCCGAATCTCCAGCTGGGTAAGCACGTGCCAGCCCTGCCAGGCAACTAGATCAGCACCACCAGCAGCTGCTCCAACTCGATGGGAGGATGCTGGGGCCCCTTGGTCCCGGCTGCATGTTGACCTGGCTGGCCCTGTGCATGGGCAGATCTTTTTAGTCATAGTAGACTCATTCTCTAAATGGATTGATGTAGCCTTGCTTCCCTCCACAACTATGCTGGCTGTCACAAGAGCCCTGACCAGATTGTTCGTCACGCATGGCATCCCTGACACCTTGATATCTGATAATGGCCCCCAGTTCACCTCTTGTGAGTTTGGGGTTTTTGCAGCCAACCTGGGCATCAGGCACGCCCCTTTTCACCCTGCAAGCAATGGGATGGCTGAGAGGGCTGTTAGGTCTGTAAAGGAAGCCTTGGCAAGGTTTGACCAAGCAGATTGGCATTCCAAACTGTCCACTTACTTGATCACCCAGCATTCTACTCCATGCACCACCACCAACAAGTCCCCTGCAGAACTATTGATGGGCAGATGCCTTAGGACCACCTGGAGAGGTTGCACCCCCATTATGCCCCTGGCACCCCTCTAGGCTCTGACAGCCATGCCAGGGAATTCACTCTGCAAGACCTGGTTTATGCCAGGAACTATGCAGGGCACCCTCTATGGATGCCAGGGCAAATAGTTTCAATTACAGGCCCAAGTCCTATAGGATCCTCTTGGAAGATGGTCGAGTATGGCGTCGGCACATCGACCAGTTAAGGAGGCGTTGGGAAAGAGCTGCCGTTGACTCCCAGCCATCTGCTGAAGCCTACCCGACAGACGTCCCGGTCTACCAGCCGCATGCTGAAGCCTACCCACCGAGCGAACCGGTCTACCCAGCGGTCACGAACGGTTCCCCGCCAGACGTTCCGGTCTACCCGCCGAACCCTGAGCCATTCCCGCAGCGAGCCGATCGGAGGGACCTACCTGGACAGCAGCCGGACACTCGGGCGAGGGCTTCAGAGGGCCAACGACGAGCTCCAAGCGACACCCTGGAAGCGAGGGACTCCTTGCCAGCAAGCGAGTCCCTAGGACTACGGCGATCTGGCCGCGAGCGTAGGCGGCCTACCCGGCTGCAGGACTACGCATGCTCCTGGCCAGGGGAAAGGAGTACTGTATTCAAAGACTGACAGCGGTCCTCACTCCGGTCCGCCGCCTGCGCAGGAGACCGCTCCCATTGGTTGATGCCGTTTGACAGCCGGCTATAAAAGGAGCTGTCAAACGGCATCAGCTGTTGCTGCCAGCTGACTGCCAGTTAGCCTCGGCAGCCGCGGCAACCCTTTATTCGATTGAATAAAACCTGTTAAAAGTCAAGCCTGTGTCCATCTCAGTCTCTACCGCCGTTCTACAACAAGAGAGATGACTCCTTCTCTGATGCTTCTGTAAAGGGTAGGCCATCAGTGGAAACATATGGTAACATTAGGAGAAATTAAATAAGGGCAGCATTAAAGGATGCGAAGCTAGACATTCTTTCTCTTTCTGACAGCAGCGATTTCGCAAGCTATAATTAAATTACTGACATCCTGATTTTACATTTAAATTCTGTCAGTTATTTGCCCTCCTTAAATAATGAACAAAAAATATTTTTACATTCTGTTGGAATATTAAAAGCTAATACGTGTACTACAAAAACAACCTAAATATTACTATTGGTACTGCTTATTGGGCAATGAGAGCATTGACTACCATAAGGACAAGTTAAAGTTTAAAGGACAAGTTAAAGTACCAGGCCAGGATATTGTCTGAAACCGTCATTGAGGTTATTTTGTCTATTCTGTTGTCATGGGCTTTCTTCCTGGGCAAGGCTGTTCCTATTGCTGTCATTTAATTAATTTAAAGCTTCCTGTAAATTTGTTCCATTCACAAAAACAATTTAACTGGTCTACATGCCTCAAATAGGGATCTTGAAAATCAACTGCTATGTGAGCTTTGGAGTGCAGAAGCCAATTCTTTATTAGGCCTCTAATCCTTTGGAAAAAGCTTCCCAACCCCAGCCCTTTTTTCATATGCTATCCTTCCTCGTGGTGTTCAGAAAAGCAGATAAGAAAATTCACATTGATGCCAAAGGAGGTTCATCAAGAAATAATGTGTTTGTGGGTTTTAGTCGTATAATTATTTGCTTTTTGATATTTTAATTGTTCAGTGAATTGTTCTTTGAATAAACAGTTGTAACTGATATTTGTAGCTCAGGTTTGAACTTTACAATTGTTCTGTAGGGTCCTTGATGGTCTCTAAGTTTGATTGTTTTCTTGCAGATATTTCATTATCAAACTATATAGTGTTAGCACTGATGATATTGCCTAGTTTGGTAATGAAATGTCTGCAAGAAAACAACCAAGCTCAGAGAGCACCAAGGACAATTGTAAACTTCTGAGAATCTTGTTGGAGTACAACCAATAGCATAAATAAATATTGTTTTGTTAGCAACTTCTTTTACTGGATGCATTGAAAGTTTTTGTGAGTAGTATATGTACTTATGTTCTGTATGTGGTTCTTCTCCCCACCCTTCATTGCTGTATACAAGGGAAAGAGAAAGAGTGCAATATAAGGGAAATTAAATACAGGAGATTAAGAAAGTAATTGTTACTTTTTGATAGTGTCCATTCACAAAAAGCTGTAAAGTGTGCAATACATACACTTTTTGCATTGGCAAACTAATCAGCATATATAATATCTCTTTGTTTCATTTTGAATAATAAAGTCCATAATACCCAGTGTTTTTATCTTTCAGGTACCACAAAATGGTTTTGCTGAAACAGGTTAACATGATGATATTTTGCAACAATATTATAGTTTTCTTTATTAAGTTCTAAAAATGTAACATCTGGTTGCAAATATTTCATGCATGAGTTCTCAAAATGCATCTCCACTTTCATATTCTCAATTAGCTTCTATAACAACTGGCATTGTAGCCTTCTACAAAAGAAAATTGTATATAGAGTATATTTGATGGCATTGCAGTTGAAACAGATTGTGTAAACAATGTCTATCTCTTTTTTCCTTCATGGGCTTCTTTCTCCAACTATATTGTTCATACTGTGTAAGAAAATTTAGACCTTTCCTTGCAAACAGGAAGAATATTTACATCATTACAATTAAAAGGAGAAGAAAGAGAGTGCTGTTTCGAAAGAACATTTGGCTGCTTTGATTATCTGGAAGCTAGAATTTTAGGCAGCACTGAAACAATATTTTTAGCCCAGAAAAGAAATTATATTTCTCCAATCATTTTGGTTCTGCTGTGCCAGATGTTGTTTCCTTGACTATTCATTTTGGCTCTTTCACCCTACATGAATACATTTGTTCCCACCTCTTTTCTTTAACAATCTTCTATTTTCACAATTGCTTGTCTTATGCCAGAACTGTTTTAAGACACACTTAGGTGACAACTTGTTATGCAAGCAACAGGGTGAGTTTGTTCCACAGTCATTATACAACACCTTCCCGTGCCATATCAAAGAAGTCTTAAAATTAGCTTGACATTATTCTGGATATTTGGATACAAGGCAAGTGAAAACCAACAGGATTTCAGAATATACTATTACCATTCACTTGTTTAACTCCCTAGTTATTTAATTCATGTATAAATTGCCCTTCTTCCATCAAATAAGGTAATGGACAGAAAGTTTCCTACATTATCTCCAGCCAGCCAGTAACCAGACTCATAACTGCTTAGCTTGAAAAAAATCTCTGAATCCCATGTTCTTAAACTCAGTCTTGCAGCCGAGAAAAACTGTCTCTCTACTTTGATATGTGTATAATTCAGATTCTTCCTCTACTGCAGTTTTCAGAAAGGACAATAAAGCAGTAAATCTATCACTGCAAAGTTATCCCCAACAGGAAGCAATAATATGATTCTTGAATTCCTGATTTAGGCCAATTATTTAAACATGGATTAAAAATAATAATAAAATGGAAATGGATTACAGTCAAACTGAAGTGGATTAAAAACAGGCTAAGAATGGATTTAGAAGACCTCTATAATGTGGGTTAAAATGTGTTATTAAAAGGCAACACTGCTGTTAAAAATAAGCAAGCTACATTGATTAAACATACAGACTAAATAGTGGATTAACCTAGATTAAAATGAATTGAATTAAAATACAAACATAACTATTTACTGGATGTCATTTTACTCTCCTTCAGTATTTGGATACTAATTCAATGCTGGTTCAGCCCTGTCTTTTTACCTATAATTAATATTGCTATCTTTACTGATTTAACACCCACAATTAACTGTAATTAAGCACAACTGGTTCATCTGAAAAAATATAGGTAAAGTTAAGGAATGAAGTTTTCCAGAATTCCATTCCTTCTTAACAATCTGTTGCTGGTCGTTGAACTCATAGGCTCCTGTTGGGGATCTATAGGGCTTTGAAATGAAATAATAGACTAAGATGGGTTGACTGGTCTCAAAGGCAAAATCAAGCCACAAACCTTACTAATATTTGTGTTTCTGGGAGACTGATGAAATTAGATGGAAAGTTTGTCTGTTGCAGGATCAGGCAGGCACAGCAATCTGCCTGCTTTTTTAATGGTTGCTATCAATAGTCTGCTGAATAAGGCTTGACAACAAACTCCACCATATTTTGAATTTAATGCTTGAACATTGTCCAAGCAAAAGGCATTCAGATGAGCGGACATGTTTGTACATGGAAAATAATTTGGAACCAAGTGACTTATTAATTTTTGAATATATAAATAACTACTTTGTTATGGTTGAAACAGTGGGTCAGTTAAATGGATCCATCTGAGGGGATTATCTTCAAAAAAACTTTCAAGCCCATTTTTAAGTGTTGTTCATAACCATTTAGTTAATGACTATGTCAATATTGAGGGTAAACACAGTGAGACAATAGGAATTGAACCATGCCAGATATCTGCTATGGCCTGTTTCAAGGATCAAAGTTTTAAAAACAATTATTAAATTGGAAGCCAGTGTTTAGAACAGAGGTTGGAATGATTACAAAAGTGGAAATCTAATATGGAAATATGCTTACTCCAGAGTAATAGTACTAAAATCCTATTAGAAATCTAAGCAGTTACAATAATAACAACTAAAACATCTCCTCCTTTACTTAAAATCAACATTGATTGATTGATTTTGGCTCTCAAGTGACAGAATACTTTGCCATTCCTGTTTTAAACTGTTTCTTGTGGATAATTATTTTCTCTGTAATTGAATTCACATAATAAACTCTTGAGGGCTGGAGATTATTTTATGCTGTGCATTCTGGGAAGTCTCAGAGTTATTAAAAAGCTGATATTCTATTTAATTTTTTTATAAACCACTAACATTAACTCACGTTTGTTCTTTAAATGATCGGAAGAGTGAGAATCAGAAATAATCCATCATAGAAAATGATTAACACTAAGAATTGATTAATACATGTTCAAAAGATAAAAGTTATGTTTAGGCTTCTTGTATAAAAGACGATAAAAAGAGATAAAAGTGTGAAAATAAAAATTACATAACTTCTGATCAATGTGTTCAATGCAATTGCCTAATTCTAAAGACTATGCAAGGTGAAAGCGATACCTCAGAAATAAAAGTGATGAAAGTAATTGTAAATATTATGTCTTATATGTATAATATAACATGAAGTGTGGATTTACTTTTCAGAAAAAAACAATTGTATCTGAATATTTATGGCCTTTTTCATTTTGTCTTTTCCTGTACATCCTGCTATAATTAAGTCAGTCTTCCATCTCTGTTTCCTACTGGGAATATTTTAAAGCTCTTTCAGGGAATCCAATATTTTAATTGTCTATGCTTCCTACAGTGCTAATATTCCAAGAATTTTTTCCCTTCTGCCCTAGTATTAGAGATTATCCTTCTCTCTTTGCCTGAAGAACATTTTTAACTTGCATAAGATTGAAACTAAAAAAAAAGACCAAATATTTTAAAACACGTTGAAGAAAATGATTTCTCAGTAGTCTCATAAATTCCATTTAAAGCAGAACACAGCTACTTTATGCAATGTATATCTACAATGTTAATGAATGCAATGTCAAGATAGAAAAACTACAGCTTCCTTATGTTACTATCTTTATTGTAGTGTTCTGTAATCAAACGGTTTTATTTAGATTATTTTCTTTGGGATGGTCAATGCTAATTATTCCCAATATTGTTCTCAGTGGCTCTAGAAAGTTCTATGCCTTGTGATATATGACTGTCTAATAGTATGTTGTGTCCCCCCCCCTCTCTTTCCATTTGCCTGCATTTTTTTCAGTGTTGCTAGTTAATCTTTTTTGTTTGTTTGTTAATGTTTAATAAACATACCATATTTTTCACTAGCTGAACTGAGTGAAGTGTGTGTGCTTATTCTCATACAGATTCAGGGGTGGATTGGGAATGTGCTAGGTGCAAACTAAAGTGGAAATTACCCATGGTAATTTTCCAATACTCTGAACTTGTAAATAATGTGTAATAGATGTCATGGCTTGCTCTCCTTTGTTCTCATGCCAGGAGTTCTTGTCCCCATACTTCCCATACTGTGCCAACAAAGTCTCTGTATAGATGCCAATAAAACAGTAGAGAACTTTGCCATTCTGGGAGGAAATATAGCCCAGTGTATGTCTCCCTGCCTGTATAGCGTTTGCTTATACATGCCAACAGCCTTTTCCAAAGAGTCTTCAAATAGTACCAAGTTCAATTTTTTCCTCACCTCCCAGTGGAAGAAAGGAAAAACCATGCTGTTTATTTTTAACAATGGTGAACAAGTGGAGCTCCAGAATGCATTAAAAAAAGTTTTAATACATGGTCTGAGTTATGTAATTTCTTACTTTTGCTCTCTGGCCCCCTCTTTGTTCCCATGAACCTTCAGCTCCCTTCCCTTACAAAATGATGCATCTTTTCACTTCTTATCTATTAAGCCTGACAATCAATTTGTGCTCTGTTCTCTCCTGCACAGTCTTCAGTGACACACTATCTGTTTTCTGGTAAGACATAACTGGTCATCTTATAGACAAAGCTTAACTATGTTACAAACCATTATTATCTCTAATTAATTTTTCAACAAACAATTAAAGAGAGCCAGAAATAGCTCAGAACCACAGGAAGGATATTTTAGGAGATCGTCTATTAGACAATCTTGTTCTTGTTGAAGATCATGGCACCAAATATGTACTGAAAAGCAGCAGATGTGGAAAGAGCTAATATGGTGTTATGCTAATCTATCATCTCCATGTCATCCAATCTATTAGCCAACACAACATATTTTGTAAGGATTCATTAAATTGTTTTCAGTCTTTCCTGCACTGGAAATGTAATTGCTATTATTAGTTTTCCCATGCTAGTTGATGGAGTTAAAATGACTTCTTCAATTTTGTTAGAGTGAGAAACTTGGCCACTTCAAAGCTTTAGAATGTGAAGTGTTGTCTTTGATCTTGCTATTCCATTTGAACTTGTGAATTAGATCTGGAAAAATATATTAACCCATTCTCTTTCATAACTCCAACATTTGCTGATGCTATTATCTAGACTGTTCCTTCCTTTCCAAAGCACTGCATTCTTTTTACATAATAAGCCTAATTTAAGATTAAACTAAAAGCCTTTATGTTCTACTTGCACTACATGTACACAATATTTCCAGTGAAGGAATCATGGTTTCCAATAGTGAGCTATTAACATCAAATAAATCAATAAAAAGAAAACATGGAAAGTGCATGTTATTTTCTCCCCAGTGCATTATTCCTTCTTAACATGTATTCCAGCAGGGAATACCAACTTCTATGTAGCCAAAATGCAGCAGCTAAGAAAACAAGAGAAATTTACCCCAAGATCTTAAAGAGTGAAAGAAGGATGAGGGAAGGAATCCAGTCGTTTGATCAATAAGATTATGCTCTATTAAAAACCTCACTGGAGATTTTACAAAAAAAAACCTGGACAGCCATTTGTCTGAAATGGTATTGGGTTTCCTGTTTGAGCAGGGGATTGGACTAGAAGATCTCCAGGGTACCTTCCAAGTCTATTATTCTATGTTCTATGTTCTTTCAGACATTGATTCATAGATGATGGGTACAGTTGCTGCTTAGAGAAAAATCTCTAGCAGGAGACCCTATATCATTTCAGACAAGTGACTGTCCAGTCTCTTTTTAAAAAACTCCAGTGATGGAGCACCCACAATGACTGAAGGCAAGCTATTCCACTGGTTAATTGTTCTCACTTTTAGGAAGTTTCTCCTTAATTCCAGGTTGCTTCTCTCCTTGATTAGTTTCCATCCATTGTTTCTTGTCCTGCCCTCTGGTGCTTTGGAAAATAAATTGACCCCCTTTTTTGTGGCAGCCCCTCAAATACTGGAGTACTGCTATTATGTCCCCACTAGTCCTTCTTTTCTCTAGACTAGCCAAACCTAAATCCTGCAACCGCTCTTCCTATGTTTTAGTCTTCAGGCGTTTAATCATTTTTTTTGCTCTTCTTTGCACTTTTTCCAAAGTCTCAACATCTTTCTGTTCCCTGATGCTGTGGTTTAGTTGTTCTCCCATTTCCTTTTCTTTTTCTTCTCTTAATCACTCAGCATTTTAGTTGTTTGAAACAAATAAGGGTTCTGTGTTGTAAGATCCTCCCATATTCCCCCATCTAAAAAAAAAAGGGGGGGTCCTGTGTTTTAACAAATGCTAATACTCAGATTCTTCTGTTTTCTTTTGGATTGTGCCATTTGGACACAAAATCAATAGCATTCAGGACTGAACTTTGAAGTAAGGTGAAATTTGCCACTTTAGAGACTCCAAAGCTCTGTCTATTATCTCAAAAATCACTGGAACAATGGTATGTGATAGCCTCATGTAGTTATCAATTGGGCCCAATGGAAGAGAAGAAAAATAATCTGACTTGATAATAGCAAGTGCTTAGAAAAGCCAACAAGTCAAGTTTATTCCTGCCTCCAGTTATAAATCTTCTCTGCTAACATCCCCATATCAAGCTGTAATCATTAAAAAAAATTGGAAACACATCATTTGTGGGAGGAGAGGAAATCTTCAGGACCACCTCATAAGTTTATGGTTGTAGTGAGATCTGAAACATTGATTCCCTCCCTGTATAATTCTCAGTCTTAGTCAATCAATATTCTATAATTCAAAGGTGTTTCTTCCTCTTTGTTCATTAGAAAGATGCACAGAATAGGAAGCTTATGGCCCTCAAAATGTCCTTCGACTCCACCATTCCTAATCATTGGTCCAGTTGAGGCCACATGTCAGCAGGCAGTCCATAAGTTCCACCCCTGAGGAGGGGACAGCATGATCACATGAATAAAGGGGTAGGGTTCATACTCTACTAGGGCACAACAGCAGAGCTTAATGTTCACCGGAGAGGCTGTCCTTGGATGATGGGCCTGTTGAAACAATTGCTTTGATAGAACTTTCTATAGACTATGTTTACCTCCACTAGTGAAAAGCTGTGGAGTATTTTGGAAATAGAAAACTAAATTAATTTACAGCAGAATTATTTTGTCTTAAGACTTGTCCACACAGCTCTGAGATATCTTGCCTGCCATTTGCTGATGACATGTCCTTGAGACATCCTGTTGAGAACACATCCTGAGTCTCCCTCTTAAGGTCAACATAAGCTGGATCAAGGCAAGCCAGGTGAAGTAAATGTTTGAAAATCACCTTATGCAAACATTCAAACTTGAATGGAGGAGGAAAAGAAGTCCTGAAATCTGAAGGTCAGAACCTTCACTCCTATCTGGCCATAGAGTTCGATGTCTTCACAGCCATTTCTGCTTCTCCTGCTAGAAAAAAGAACCTCACCAGCAGCAAAAAAAAAAAAAAAATATTTGTCAACTTCATGGAACACCTTCCATAAGATTGCTCTTTCTGCAAGTAACTTATCTGCTGCCCTTCTGTCTCTTGTATTCTGGATGGTGAGGAGTAGACAGGAGATTCTTATGCTACTTTATTGCCTGCCTAGTTTCCCCTACTTGCCAAGTAGGGATTCTTTACCCATTGCATGGGATTACCAGACCATATAGTAAATGGAGGACCCATTCTTCTTATTGCCCCCATGTCCTCTTTCTGGCAGGCATAATCTTAAAGTTAAATATTGCCTAAATATTTCTGAGTATTTCTTTCTGAGCTTTTCTTTGAGAAAACACTTCCTTAAAAAGTGTTAACTTCAAGTTTGCTAGGTTTGCTCTGTTACCTTGATTAGTTGATTAGTGCCCTGCTTCAGGCTTGAGCTGCTAAGTGAAATTGACAGGACCTTAATCAGCTACACTCTAAAAACTTTTGTCAGGGAACTGGCTCTAGCACATTCCTATGATTGAAAAACCAGTCTTTCTAATGCTGGAAAAAGTAATTTTATATATATGTAGCCCTAAGTACTTTTTTTTTTTTTTTTTTGCAAATTTTCATTGTAATTTTTGTTGCAGATGCCAGGAAAGTTAAGTAGTTAGCATGTCCTCCTTTTGTCCTCCTTTCCAATTGCCTGATTCCTCCTTTGCCTGTTTAGTTTTCTGGTAATCCTAGTGCTGGAGAACTGATCTTCCCAGCAGCAACAGCAGAGGTGAGCTCAACCTTGTATAAGGATAGCAACTCTATTGGGCTCCTTCCAGAGGCTTAGTAAGTGGATCTCTATAAGGATAATATTGTGATATTGAAAGGCATTCATCAGAGGTTTGGGCAGGCTTACAGTTACATATAAATTGGAATAGGTCAATATCCCATGCCACCTTCATTAAAATTGTCAGTAGAGCCATATGGTGAATCTTTGTCTGTACCGGCATTAGCAATGATAAAAATACTCCCATGTTTCTCCATGTTGAGATGACCCCAAATCAAGTTCTCTTGCTGTATCATCATAAGTACATCAGTTTCTTTGGAGCAAGGAGACACACACACACATTCTTTCCATGCAAATTCTTTGCATTCATGGGAAGACTGTAGGAACAGTGTTTGTATGATAGAGATAGAAGGTGACAAGTTGCATCCAGTTACAAACTTCCAGTGAACGGAATCTGCCAATGGAACACATTTTTTCTTTTCTCCTCTCTAAGCTCTGTCTAGTGCACATAAATACAGTATGTTCTGGAGATCTGATGGATCTTTGATGTAGGCTTGCCAAGTGAGAGGGCAAACGAGGCAATCAATGGGAAATTCCATTGTGGAAGTGGCAGTCAGTTTGTATAACATTGGATATGACCCAGAAGATGAGCAATGTTTTCACTTCAAAGAAAGAATTTCTTGATTGACAAGAAGTTAATGAAGACTGAAATTTAGGTTGCCAGATGATTGGTTCCTTTCTTGATTATAAATCTTACAAAGAACAATGACTTTTCATCTTTTTTTCCCCTTGTTCATCAGAGAGACCTGCAGATTTTGTTTTTAAGGAATCAGAGGAATAATTGTTTCAGGAAAGCATTTATGCAATATTATCACCCAGTTTCCTCTAATATTTTACTGGAAATTATTATGGGTAATATAGAAATAGGTAACAAAATTTGGTTGCTATTAGCACTTTGAAAGCTTCTGAACCCTTCCTGCTTAGTGACAAATGCTCTAATTTCACTCACTACTATATTTCTTGAAAATGAGTAATAATTAACATAATAGATTCCCTATCCATGGAAATCCAAATGCAAAGGACTCAGGAGAGAAAAGCAAATATTAAACTACAATACAAGGGGAAGATACAAAAATGTTGGAATCATAGTTTGCATTTCTACTGTCCTCCCTGCTCTTAGCTTGAAGAGGCTCAACAAAGACTCCATTTCCTTAGGGTCTTGCGGAAATATCAGGTGGAACAATGACTGATGACTTCCTTTTACCAGTCTACAATAGAAAGTGTCCTTATATTGTATTACGGTATGGTATGCTAGCTTGACAGCTGCAAACAAAATGGGTAATGAGCACAGCACAAAAAATTATGGACTGTCCTTTGACACCACTGGACAAAATAGCTAGGACCCGCTGCCTCAGCAGAGTGTGGAAAATCCTCAGAGATGATTCACACCCTGGTCAGCATCGCTTTACTCTCCTACTATCGGGCAGGAGATATAGAAGCATAGCCAGCCGAATGAATAGGCTGAAAAATAGCTTTTATCCATGGGCTGTCAGACTTCTGAATGCAACATAAAAACCACAATTAGGTTTAATATGATAGACTTGCAGGGCCAGCACCAAGGAGGCTCATTTCAATTTTATTGTACACATGTTGTGCATTGAACAATAAACATTTGATTTGATTTGATTTGAGATAGCCAAGCTTCTATTCTTACTGTATTCTGCTTTCCTTTTGCGTTATGCCTTAAATCACAAACTGCTGTGGCTATTCTGAGATCAGTTACCTGGCTGGCACCTGTTTGGGAACAATTTCAGCTACTTGATTGACATTTTCCTCCAGCAAATCACAACTGGATGGGTTCTTAAACCTTTGCCTCATCATCATCTCTATGATATGTTCAAACAAAGAAACCCCATTATGGCTTAGTGCAACATTTAAACCTAATTTCAAATAAGAGAAAAAGAATTTGCCTCAATCTTATCAAGAAACAGAAGGTTAAAAAAATAAGTTTGCAAAAATAGGGTAGACTCTTTAATTTAAAAAGAAATCAAATAATTTGTTATCAATGAATGTTCAAAACACATTTTTCTTAGGATGATGGCTTCTAGAATTTCTAAAATTGGTGGGTATATTTACATCTCATTTCAGAGGGCAAGGTTGCTTCTAATGAACGGGACTTTTCTACAGTCTGAAATGCACAGGTTCCAAGTTCTACAGTATTCTCTTTCTGTTCAGCTCATTAAAAGCTCTCTAATAACCAAAAGGCCCTGGAGTATAAAAAGTAGGGAAAGGCCATAACTGGGTCAGCAAACCTTCTCTAAGGAAGGGTGTGTTGAATCTTACATTAAAAATGTGTTAGAAATTTCAAAACATTTTTTTTTTTTACTTTGATGAAATGTTTGAAACCCAAGGAAACTTGTTTACTGGTTTTTGTTTACCGGTATTTTATTATTAGGAATAAAAATCACTCTTGTACAAGCAAATATCTGATTCTACCAAAAATAGACTGTTGTTCTCCTATTTCCAGTGCAAGGCTTCTTTAATTAAGCCTTGGAATGGAAATGGCTTCTTTAATGAAGGCTTCTTTAATGAAATACTCCGTCTCTCTTGCTCTCTGCCTTTATATCCTCCCCCTACCCTTCAACACCCCCCCCCCTCTCTCTCTCTCACACACACACACATATTGGGGGGGGGAAATTAAAATTTTTCCCTACCTGTGGGGAATGATCTGTGGGTGTGGCTGTGGGCATAGCTTGGTAAACTTGGTATAATAGTAATAGCAACCAGAGGCGATTTTTTACTGATTCAAATCGTCCCTACTACCGAGGTGGGTCGAGGTGGTTGAATTTCACCCCGACACATATACACACAAACACATAGATTGGCACACATGAACTGTTTCCTGGGATTCATTTGGATTCACAATCGAAACAAATCTATAGCTGCTTCAGATGAAGCAGGATCCCTGTGATTGGGGGCGTCATGACATCTTGCGAGTGATTTGGTGCTTCAGAACGTTGCTGAAAGTTAGATATCCTGATTTCATAAATCACTCTTTTCAGCTTCATTTCTCAAAGATGGGGAGGACAGGAAGGAAAAGAACAGAATTGAAAGATTGAGAGGGCAGCCTTCTAATCACAGGGTATGATCTTTAAAAGCTCTACGAAGATGGAACTCTGAGAAAAAGAGAGCCCCTGCAAACATTTAATTCACAGCCGTTTCAGTTTTAAATTTGGGGCTGTGATTTTCATGGGTACAGGTATGCAGGTCTTGGCGTGTTTGCCTCTTTTCCCATTTAAGATTGAGAGCATCTTTGCAATGTTTTGACGAGGTCCCACTCGCCATCTTCAGGCTGGTGCTTTCGGCTTCGTGCTTGTGCGAGCAAAGCATGATCGGAGCCGCCGTCTCCCTGTATATACTGTTAGGGAGGTTGGCCATGTTGTCATTTCTTGATTGGTTGATGGAGTTGATGTTTGCAGATTGGCTGGCTTTTTCATAAGAACATGTGTGGCTGAGGTATTGGCTGTGTGTCTATCAGCCTCCTGTGTTGTAACGACCTGGGTAATGGGGATAGATAGATGATAGATATAGATAGATAGATAGATAGATAGATAGATAGATAGATAGATAGATAGATAGATAGACAGACAGACAGACAGACAGACAGACAGACAGACAGACAGACAGACAGCAATAAAGGAAGATATTTGTTGCTCAGAGTTGGTGCAGCTCTTTCTGATAGACATTTTAATACCTAAACTAACATCAGTGCTAGTCAGACAGATGGATAGATGATAGATGATAGATAGATGATAGATAGATAGATAGATAGATAGATAGATAGATAGATAGATAGATAGATAGATAGATAGATAGATAGATAATAAATCAACATTTTGTAACTCTTCCATAGAGGTTACTGGGTGATAAACACTCTGAAATCCATATTAGGCAACCAGTATTTCAATAAAGTTTATTAAAGTTTGGAGGCACTAATGTACCTTGGTGATTGGGATCCTGTAAAATGTTGAGTTAAATCTTTGGCTTTTTATAGGACATATGTAGCTTATTGCTTGTTTATACTAGTTATTTAATATGTTATTTCCAATACAGACATTTTAAAGAGAAAATGTGCAGTAGTTGCATTCTTGGGGGGCTGGGATATGGTGAAGGGCCATGCCTGCTTATGTATGCGATCTGTCTTATTTTCAAAGTGAGTGAAAAAGCAAGAGAAAAAAGAAAGGCCCAGTCCTAAGCTCTGCATTAGAAAATCTGTTACCATGTATTTTCTGCAACCAAACAAAAATCATCTGAACAATAATATTAGCAAAAGTGTGATGAATTAGCACCTGGGTATAGGAAACACTTCAGCTATTGAAAATATTTTGCCCAGGATTGCTGCTTGTGGCGGAACATTTTAAAAGTCAGCCAGATTCCTATTGTAAATCCCGCTGTGTGACAGGAAATAAAACATGGTTTATGAAGCTGTAAATGAAATAGTGAAAGGGTCTTCAGTTACAAAACTCCATATGCATTGTCATACCCTAGTGTCTGCATCTGGAGGTTAGCATGGACCTTATAATGCATTATATTTTCGTGTGACTTGCCATATGCATGCTATTGCTACTCTTTTTACATTCTCCCGTTTCTCATAGTTGTAATAAGCAGTTGCTTGGAATACAACAGACACTCACAAGCACAATCAGGGAAAGCAAAAACTCTTTCTAAAGTGTTGGTGATCTTCAAAGTGGATTAATAGAACTCACACATATTAGCAGGCCTCATTTCTAGTGTATTTAGTGTATTTAGTGTATTTATTTTGGAAACTGAACAAGGAGAGATTTAACCTGGAAATAAGGAGAAACTCTCTGACAGTGAGAACAATCAACCAATGGAACAGCTTGCCCTCGGAAGTTGTGGGAGCGCCATCACTTCAGACTTTCAAGAAGAGATTGGAGTGCCATTTGTCAGAAATGGTGTAGGGTCTCCCGCTTGGGTGGGGGGTTGGACTAGATGAGCTATAAGGTCCCTTCCAACTCTGATTATCTGTTATCTGTTATAGTGGAGAAGCAAATGGTTGTCCTTGGTAGACTGCTAGTTCTTACATCACTTAATCATTTTATTTTTATTTGATAGTCAAGTATAAAGGGTTGCTGTCCTGGGGCAAAGATCAACAGTCCACATTCTTCAACAGGCCTGTTGTGAAACCTATCTCAATCTACAACTTCATCTGGTACACATTTTGCTAAGAATTGGTATGTAGCAAGGGGATAGAGATCCTTTTAAATCCATTGTTATATATTGGTAGCAATTGGGATTCTACAGTTGGGGGAAAAGACTGGTGGTATCCTATGACCCAAGGTGTCTTGTTCAGGGCTCCCTTAATTCTTGATAGCATGATTGTCAATATGAATTATAACTGAATTTAAAGCAATTTCCTTCTCTGTGTTTGACAGGTTGTGTTATGTTAATTGATTGTCTACTGAAGGAAAAAAAAAAACATGATGTGGACTCTATCTACCACCTTGCCAGCAAAACTTATCCCATTAGAGCATCATTCCTGGTATGGTAGATTTATTTTGCCATGCCTTGTATCTTTGAATTCCCTGGTACATTACTGACAAGGCAACTGGTGATCCCTCCATTCATTTCTCTTCAGTCTTGTCATTCACCATGTCCTCTGTGTTCTCTAATAAGCAGAACTCTGATGCTGCCATATGGAAGGAGAAGAACTAATAGGAAATTAAAGCAGCTGGGAAGAGCGCAGTTGGACGGGCATGAGAAGGTCTTCTCCTTTTGCATTCAACAACCTGGGCAGATCCTCATATGGTAACCTGGACACTATATTTTACACCCAATCTATCTTGGAAGACTTCATGCAATTGTCTAATACAGCAATGTCTGGAAAAATATGATTGGACAGATAATCCTTAGCAGATCTTTACTAAAAGGAATACCCTTGGGGGGCGGGGAAGGAGCAGCTTAACCATTTGGGCACCCTGAGCAATGGAAAACTTCTGTATTTTCAGAAAGTGAAAAAGGGACTGTTCACAGCACCTCTAAATCTCCTTTGGAGAAAAAGAATTGGAATCAATTGAGCTTGAAAGAATTTTAAAGCTCAGTGGGGAAACTATCTTCACCTGGAGCTTTATTGGAATTTAAACACTTTTATTGCCTTTGATCGTTCAGGTTCTTCTACAGGCATTTAGCATTCTGGAAGAGAAGAGGCTTTCAGATTTGCTTTACAAATATCGCTTTACTCTATCATATCAACAAGGTCAGATTAGTAGAAAGGCTGGCCGGGTTATATTCATCATATCCTTTTACACTGGTTTGGGCAGAGACTGCTCTCTAAGTCGAATCCTCTTCTTTGTTATGCTACAGACATGACTGTCATTGTCCTGTTTACAACTCCATCTTTCACACGGGGAACCAAGGTCAAAATGGTGACTGGACCATCCAGATATCTTGCACTGAGCAATTGCTTGAACTTGGCCTCCCCAGCTTCAGTCCAACCAGCAATCTCTGAAACTCCGCCAGTTGCTGTGCTTGGCTGATTACTGCTAGGTACTGCTGGCTTTATCACACTGTTTTCAAAGATGGACTAGGAAGATTGGAAAATTAACTGGGTATGAAGCTGCCCTAATGGAAGAATACTTGGCTGAGATGCAAGAAAGAAGATACAAACTTCCAATTGGGAAATAGGTTGGTCCCTGCTTACTGGAGAAACTGCAGCACATTAGGACCAAGAACAAATTAGCAAAGCAAGGCAAAAATAAGGAATAGAACTTTTTGTTATCCTGCTGCGTGTGTAATCCAAGCATCTGGCAATAGTTGCACCTTCAGTTTTATCACCAAACACACACTGATCTGCTGTTGTACTATCGTCTGATCTACAAGGGGTTGGTGGGTTGCAAAATAAGAATGCTAATTCCCAACAACTCCACATTTGTATAACTGCATGTGGTCCAATTTTGTAGTGTTCAGTGATGACAAACTTAAACTCACCTCAGCAATCTCAGACTTTTGTCACAATCACAATTTCCCTAGAGGCATGGAGTTCTGCAGTGTTGCTCACAGTGATCTAACCCTCTTGCAATTCTGCAGCATGTTTTAGGATGCTGTTTTTTCCCCTCCAATAGTCAATGTGAACTATGGTGATGATCTGCAGAAAAGGCTGCCCTGATGACCATAGCTAACATTTCCCTTGCATTTCAGATTGTACTGCTTAATTTTATAATTCAAGCTGTTTATTTTCCTGTGGGTGGTACCAATGACAAAATGGTTGGGCTCCTTAGGTCTGAGTCTTTACCTATTTTAAGGACAGAATATAATATTTGTTGTTTATAAACCCATTCACTGTTTGGATCCAGATTTTTCTGAAGAGGCTGTGGAGATGCTACTTCAGAAGCATCAACTCTTTAGTCTTATTGATCATTAACTGTAGATAAGATTCAAGCAATCAAGAAGCTTTATCTTCTCATTGCCTCTGCTTTCTTTCTCTTAATTGAAAGGCTGACATTCTAGGCTGTCTCCTTCAACCAGCTTCCTATAGGAAAAATATCAGATGCCTTTCTTTTATCCCATTATGAGAACAAAAACCTGAGAGATTCAGAATGTAGTAGTAGTAATTTACAAGAGTTATCTCACCTGAGACAGAAAAAAATGGCCATAATGTTTTATGGTTTACTTCTATCTTCCCCTGCAGTCAAAGTTGAAATCAAAGTTCAAAGTTGGAAGTTGTTAAGACTAGCCAGATAGTGTGACTTCATTCTCCCTTCTTCCTTTTTGATCCCTCTAATTATGTAATAATATTGAGTTTTCACAGATATATCCTACGCATCTGATGACATTGGTTGACTCAAAAAAGATTATAAAATTATAAATTTGCTAGTCTTTAATGTGTTGGTAGTACATAGAAAATAAAAATGCATTGCTGAACAGGGGTTTCAAACTTGTGTCATCATGTGATGTATCATGACTTTTTCCCCCTTCGCTAAACCAGGCGTACCATAAAGAAAGCTGAGCACCAAAGAATTGAGACCTTTGAACTATGATGCTGGAGAAGACTCCTTCAAGTCCCTTGGACTGCAAGGCAATCAAACCAATTAGTCCTAGAGGAGATCAACCTGACTGCTCTTTAGAAGGCCAGATCCTGAAGATGAAACTCAAATACTTGTTTACTTACAGATACTTCTGAATTATCCAGTTCAGATAAAGCCTTGAAATTTACAAAGGAAATAACCATCACCATCATACACCACAGTAGAAATAAATATGGCTGTCCAATCCAAACCACACAAAGGAACCAAGCCATTGTATTATGTAATACCAGTCATTATCTCCACATGCAGTCTTCCAAAGCCTGGGGCACATTACAGAGAAGGGTTCCCTGCAGGCCCACATTCCCTTTCTTTCTTGTAGGATCCAATCTCTCTCTTAAGTCTCTGTGCATGCCTCTCTATGTGCATAGATGGACTGGGCAAATTCCCCCTGGAAGATGTCATCCTTGGGCACCCTCTTGGAGCACATAACTTCTTTGATAATGTTTTGTGTGTCCATTGGGACTTTAAGTCTCTGTCTCTTGGCACAGTTAAGTTCTAAACACAGATATGCTGTAAAAAAGATAGGCCTCTGTGAATGAAAGAGAGAATTACAATCTCAGATATATTTTTATTCATCATTTATTGCTATACTATAGTTCCAGATATCCTCTAGAACATGGCTGTCAAACTT
Organism: Notechis scutatus; assembly: GCF_049901735.1. Classification (NCBI taxonomy): domain Eukaryota; kingdom Metazoa; phylum Chordata; class Lepidosauria; order Squamata; family Elapidae; genus Notechis; species Notechis scutatus. The sequence continues at coordinate 67,021,672 of NC_142009.1, read as the reverse complement.
GCATCGTCCCAGCATCATCATGTGGTGTCATGACTTTTTTCCCCTTTACTAAACTGTGCGTGGGCGTGGCCAGCGTGTGACACATCCAGGTTGTGGACCACAAGTTTGACACCCCTGCTTTAGAAGGATGGCCATTTTTTTGGCCTTGTTGCTTTGATCTTTCTATACTGTCACTTGTACTGTCCAAAGATCCAATATAGATGACCACTAGATGGTAGTAAAGAATTTAAATTTTTTAGTCTCTTTGTTGCCCCCTAATGTTTCCATGGATGTTGACTCTACTGCTTTTTTTCATTTAATTGTGTCCCATTCTCACTGATTGCCTGAACATGTCCTTGCAGTTGTCTTGACAAGATTTTTCAAAAGTGATTTGCCATTGCCTCCTTCCTAGGGATGAGAGAGAGAGTGACTGTCCCTAGGACACCCAGCTGGTTTTATCTCTAAGGTGAGACTAGAACTCACAGTCTCTCAGTTTCTTTCCTGATGCCTTCACCACTACACCAACCTGCCTGTTAACCCTACCGCTACTTATAGTTTTATTATCAAAGCTTTGTCTAGTCAGCTGTGTTATCACATCTCAAGGACACTTTTCAAACAGGCAGCACCAATATGTTTCCATCACATATACCCATGTCAAGGACACTTGCCACTCAAGAATGCATGGCAAAGTCTAAGTATAGTTTCACAGAATAGCTCATCTAAATTCAAGAGTAAGTCATATACAACAAATATAACTCAAAGTTGTGCTCGGAAATAGCATCAACTAATATCCCAACATCAAACTAAATAAATCAGACTCTAACTTGCATTTTCAAATAAGTTCCCAACAAAAAAAAAAGCTGCATTCTAGATTTATGCACCCTATACATACTAATGTACCCACAATGAAAGACAAAATGTAACGGCAGTTTTATTGCCGAATTTTCCACCCCCTGTAATCATTTGATCAAAGATTCATAAAAATCACTAAGCTTTCCCATGTTTTAGTAATGTAGTGGCTTTAGCTAGAGTAAAGTAGAGGTGGTGCAGCCATAGCAGCTCTGGAGAATAATAAATAACTCTAGGACAAGGCTGGGGGGTAATGACAATTCCCAGTAGGACCAAAGCATTCCAAACATCCATGGTAAGTAATGAAAGAATCAGGAAAAAAATAGATTGGGGAGAAAGAAATTGAGATTTGAGCCAGTAATAAAAAGGGGATCATTTAGGTAGAGAAAGCAAAGGGGAACTTAAAGTATGTGGCATCAGAAAAGGAATTTGTTTACTATGAAAGTATGGCTACCAGGATGTATGGAGGTTGGAAGCCAAGTTAGATCTATGATTTGAACATTTCTTATGCCTCTTCATACCATTCCCAAAATTTATGATTTGAGAATTGTTGGAAGCTAAAAAAAAAATGTTAACAACTGTTGTTTCTGAATTGCTGCAAACTGAATTGAACTCTTGGGAAAGAAGGAGATAAAGATGTTTGATAATAAATAAGCAAGCTGATTAAGAAAATGGCATGATCGTTCTAACACTTCACATTTTTCTTGATTTCCTGGAAGCTGTCCTTTACATAGGAAAGGAATCTGAAAGCAAATTGTTTAGCATGAATTGCATTAGAAAATGAACCTTGAGAATCAGTTATTAGATTGGGGGACAGGCAACATCTGCGAAGTTACGGTATATTAGTCCCAAAATAAAGTCTGTGCCTTGGCAGAATACCAGGCATTCTTAGTTCCTATTTTCCAGAAGGTTTGGGTTCTTCTGTATCAGATTATTATTGTACCACCAGTATTCCATCTTGCATTTATATCGTATTTCAGTACAAAGGTCTCTAGTTGCGTAGCTCTAAAGAAACTTTCTCATTTATGGTCCAAATGAGCTGAAATAGAGAAGTTCTGTTGTTGCAAATAATGTGCTATGCTGAAACTATTTTCTACATTTTTAAAGCCATTCTCTTATATAATCTGATAGACAAGAAAATTCTTTCTATGTCTTTTTTTCAGTGGAAAAGAAAATGTTGATGATATTCTCAGAGGTGTGGCATAGAGTTCTTTTTATCTTAATTCAGTGGTGGTAGAATGCTATGCAAATTCTTGCACTACTGCATCTGTTACAAGGCCATGCCCTTTTTTTCTTACATTGAACAGGGGTGTCAAACTCAAGGCCCAGGAGCCAGAACTGGCCCATGGAGTGCTTAGATCTGGGCCGCAGGGCTATTCCGGAAACAGCAAACGACTGGCCCATTGTGACTCTGCGAGTAAAAATTGAGCTTGAGAGGGGCAGGCAGCCCTTTGAAGTTCTATTTTTGCTGGCAGAAGGTTGCAGGAGACCGTCACAGTTGAAAATGGAGCTCAGGAGCTCATTTTTGTTGGCAGAGTATTGAAGGAGGCCATCACAGCCAAAAATGAAGCTCGGAAGCCTATTTTCACTAGCCGAGCATTCAGGCCACCACAGGCACCCCTGGCACAAGTGACATCTAGCTGGCCACATCCACCCCAGCCATGCCCCCCCAGGTCAAACACAACCCTGATGTGGTCCTCAATGAAATTGAGTTTAGCACCCCTGACATAGATAATCATTTGAATTATAATAGATGTGATCCTGTCATTATTGGGTTATAGCAATGCATATGTTTAGTAATGCCTACTTTTGAAGATGAATGTTAATCCATTTGTGTGGCCTAACTGTTCTACACACTATTTTAGTTTTATTGTCCATCTAAACAAAAGCAGTAAAGAAATTTAAGACTAACAAATGTGCTGTAGTATAAGTATATTTTCTGGACTGGGATTATTGTTACCTGATAAAATGGACTACAGTCCATGAGAACTTGATGTTGTGATGAACATATTTATTTTCCAGATGCTGCAAGACTTTAGAAGTACTTTTAGATAATACCAAAATAATTTTCAGATTTTCAGATAGCCAGTATGTATTATGACATCTGCTGAAAAAGATTTGCAAGTTATTTTTAAAAGCATTTGATATTTGGATATGTTTACATAAAATGAAAATAGTCTTGGGGTTTTTAAATCTTCAGCAACAATCTGAGTTCTAGTAGTAAAATTGCCTTAGTTTATATATTGTGAAACATTAGGAGACCCAGTGGCTCAGTGGGTGCAGTATTGCAGGCAAACTCTGCCCACAGCCTGGAGTTTGATCCTGATGGGGCTCAAGTTGACTCAGCCTTCCTTCCATCCTTCTGAGGTTGGTAAAATGGGGACCCAGATTATTGGGGGCAATGTACATATAATGATTACATTGTAAACCACCCAGAGAGTGCTGCAAAGTGCTATGGGGCAATATATAAGTCTAAATGCTATTGCTACTACTATTACCAAAATTATTATTTTTTAAATGTGAAATCAATATGTTAGTTGGTATGCAGTTCAGTTTTCAATATAATTTTTGTTCATGTATTTGTGTATATTTAGGTTCACTTATTCTGCTTTTCTTCGATAAATGTGCTTATTGCATCAGTTTCTAGCCATCAATAAAGTATATCTTTTGTTGCTGTTGTTCCAATTCCAAGTTGTTTCAGATTTGGACTTATCTCACAAATGCAGCCAGCAGTTGGCTTATAATATGGCATGCCTAAAAATGTGGGCGGGGAGGTGGAAAATGATTTCCTTTGATGCACATTGATATCACAAAAATCTATGTTGATATTGCTAATCAAAGCTTGTACTCTTAATCCTTTTATTTCCTGTCAACATGAAAAAATGTCTTAATAATTGATGTTGTTAGTTAAGCCATTAAATAAAAATGCAGTTACTTTTCAGATTTTTTTGTAAAAGAAACTGCAAATGGAAGTACAAAAAAATTGATACCTTTTTTCAATAAGCTTTTGTTCTGTTGATTTACCCAGAACCACACCATTTGTTTAAAGAAACCATTGAATAGTGTAATAATATTGTAAAATATCTAGACTGACTCATCTGCTGTCACATTGCTGGGCTATCACTTTATATGCAATTTGATTCCTGAGCCAAGTGCTCTGTTTGGTTTAGTTTGTTTTCTGGAAGCCTCATAATATAGATTAAGACTCAATTCAACAAAATCATTATTGAACTGAACTTAATTCTTTATTGGCCAAGGAATTTTTCTTGGTGCAAATGCTCTCAGTGTACATAAAAGAAAAGATACATTTATCAAGAGTCAAGAATCATAATGTACCACACTTAATAATAGTCATAGGGTACAATAAGCAATCAAATCATACTAGGAAACAGTCAATATAAAGCGACAAAGTTACAGTCATACAGTCACAAGTGGGAGGGGATGGGTGATAAGGTAGGAGTGATGGGAAGATTAACAGTAATAGTATTGCAGACTTTATAATAGTTGAACAGTGTTGAGGGAATTATTTTTTTTAGCAGAGTGATGGCTTTCGGGAAAAAACTGTTCTTATGTCTAGTTGTTCTGGTGTGCAGTGCTCTATAGCGTCGTTTTGAGGGAAGGAGTTGAAACAGTTTATGTCCGGGATGTGAGGGGTCTGTAAATATTTTCACAGCCCTCTTTTTGACTCATGCAGTATACAGGTCCTCGATGGAAGGCAGGTTGGTAGTAATTGTTTAATCATTAGGATTAATTAAAATAGCACAAATGAGCATGCAATTTTTTCTATTCTCTTCATCATGCCTGAAGGCACAAAAATGTGGGATAGGAAAGAGGCAGAAAGGTTCCAAAACTGAGCCTGATTTTACAGCCAGTGATCTGTTACTTGGCATTAAGATGATTTTTGCTGGTTGAATAAATTAAAGGCTCTTGCTGTTATATTTCAGTTAACATTGTGGGACAAAAGCTCTGCATACATAAAAGACATTTTCTCCCAGCTCCTTAGTCAGCCTCAAAACCTCTTGATGGATAAAAATCTTACAGCCTTTATATCTATATCTATCTATATATATATATATATATATATATATATATATATATATATATATATATATATATATATATATATATATATATATATATATATCACACACACACACACACACACACACATATATATATATACACATCTATCTATCTACATCTACAACTATATCATCTATATCTATATCTATCAATCTATTAATATAGATACACACACACATATTATTATTATTATTATTATTATTATTATTATTATTATTATTATTATTATTATTATTATTATTATTATTATATGCTCCAAAGATGCATAATCATTTGGGTCAAATTATGGACTTGTACTGAGTGGTTGGAGAAAAATAAGCCCTCTGTACACATAATCCAACTTCATGCTGTTAAAAATTCTCTTTTGTAGGCATTCTTCCCTCTTTGTGGCTAATTGAAATTATTTTTAGATTCACATATGATCATATGATCTATTAGATAAAACATTAGTCTCTCATAGTTGGGCTATATCTTTATTACACTTAACTAAAACATCACAAAAGGAATGCAAACTTCAAGCTTCCTAATTCTCCAGGTCCTCTTACTAGTCATTTAGTCCCACCAGCCTTTTAGCAGAATTTTGCTATCCTGATACTTCCTCTTTAGCTGCATATTTTAAAATATATTGAATGTAAAAAATAGAAAATAAGATATATATCTTATATCTATATATCTACACACACACACACACACACACTAGTTGTGTTCACTACTAATCATTAAGACACACCTTATCTTTTTTTCTTGGAATTCATCAGGCATAGGTATCTACAGCACTTCTAATGATCAGTAGTAGTAAACTAGTTGTACAGAACCGATAGATGAGAATATTTGTAGTTCAGGGTTGAACTGTCGGGTCCTTGGTGCTCTCTGAGCTTAGTTGTTTTGTTGCAGACATTTCATTACCACACTAGGTAGCGTCATCAGTGCTTGAAGGGAGTGGGATGTGCTCTCTTTTTTATAGTTGTATTGTGGTCCTGATTCTAATGATCAGTAGTGAAGACAACCATTGTAACACCTTGTCTTAAGCCTCCTTTAGGAGGTTTCTAGTATGAGGTCCAAACAAATTAACATTGATAGGTCTCTATTATGGCAGTGCAAATGAATAAGAATAGCAGGTATACTATTCAAAGCATCTATAGTTAATTTAGTAGTTGTAGCTATTTTTAATAAATTTTATACCGTTAGTACATGTTGATAATATTAAATTTCTTTTGTTGTGTTCTGTCTCTGTTTTTATTTTATACTTCTGAAATGGTAACTTTAAGGGTTCCTCTCTTGTTTTATTTAAGCCCTATGAAGAAAGTATAGACTGTCCATAGATATCCTTCTTGTATCCCCATTTTGCTCAGAATTTGATAAGAACATGGTAATTGAAATTGTGGGTTTCATCTGCTGAGAAGTGGCATACTTTCTTCTAAATTTATTTTGGGGATGAACAAATATAGATTAAAATCTTGCTGTCATCACTCTAAAAATATAAATATAGAATGCTTAAAATGAAGTTATATCCTCTTTTTTTAATTCTTTGCCCATAGTATAATTTCTTAGGTGTATGTATGGAAGGTATTTTGTTTCTCTTATAATCAGTTAAATATTTATTTAATAATACCATATTAGGAACAGATAATATGAGGCCAGAGATAGAGTTCCGTGATTATTTATTAAAGAATGACTACTTTGTCATAAGGGTTATCAATATTGATAAAGCTATGTAATGTAGACAATATAAATATAGATAATATAGATATAAGTACAGATATAGGTAGTGCTTGATCAGTCCTTTGTGGCAGGCTGGGAAGCACTAACAAGGACTTCTGAAACTCTACTTTATGAAAGTAGATTATAACAACAGCATCTTGAAAGCATAACAGTATTTCCATATCCTTCCTCTTATATCAAAGACAGTCAAGGTGGGGTAGTCTTGAGTTTCTTTCTCACACCTTGTTTTCCCAAAGGAAGATCATGTTTAACCAATCTATATTTTCTCCAAGATTATGATTGGCATCCTGTATACTCTCTTAGTTTTCTGTTTTCCTTTTCTTATTAGGCAATATTCAGTTTAGTTTACTTTGTGATCTATTAATCCTTACAGTCTATACTTTCTTCATAGGGCTTAAATAAAACAAGAGAGGAACCCTTAAAGTTACCATTTCAGAAGATAACTAGTCAAAAGCTTTAGTCATGAATTAGAATGTTGACTATTTATTAAAATATGAAAATAATCCTCTGGCTTGCCAAAGATGAGGTATGTTTAAATTGGAGGTATATTTTCCTAAAGGTACGTTTGACATAGAAATATGACCAAGCTGATTATATTGCAGAAAACTAGAAGTCCTGACCCTGAGAAGTGCATTAGGACTTTCAAACCATGCCAAAGGGGTACTTCATCAAGTCTTTGTACCATCCCTTTTTGAATAGAATAGAATAGAATAGAATAGAATAGAATAGAATAGAATAGAATAGAATAGAATAGAATAGAATAGAATAGAATAGAATAGAATAGAATAGAATAGAATAGAATTCTTTATTGGCCAAATGTGATTGGACACACAAGGAATTTGTCCTGGTGCAAATGCTCTCAGTATACATAAAACAAAAGATACATTCATCAAGAGTCAAGAATCATAAGGTACAACACTTAATGATAGTCATAGGGTAGATTTAAAGAGGTCACATTGAAAAGTCTCAGTAGAGCAGCTTCAAAGCTCTTTTGCCACCATCTTATACGAAAGCATATAGAACTGTGCACATTTGCATGAAAACAATTTAAAATCCTTCCCAACAGCTTACTTTAAGCCTTGAGGAGGTACCAGTAAAGCCGTCCTTCAAAAGCTTTGCACAGTACTCTTATTTAAAGACATACAAGCATTTTTTTCCTTTCGGCAATGAGGAAGTATGCAATGTTTCTTTTTTTAAAAAAATCATGAATCATGAGAGCAGATACCCTAACCCTTGAAAATGTCAGGAGGAGGGAGACATCCACTTAACTCAGGGGCTATTAGATGGATAAGCTGTTCTCATCCCTACATTGTTGAGTACAGCCTCTGGACAATAATCATTTAAAGACAGTAGGACAAAAAAGGCAGCTTTATTAAAGATGTGGGAATCATCATATGAATGGTGTCTAATGACTGTAATTTAATTTTAATTAAATGTAAATTACATTAAATCACATTTGATTTTTGTCCTAGACCCAGATACTGAGCTAAATGTGACCTCAGAATCCCCAAGGTAGGCGTCTCTGCTTTGACTCATTGCGGTAGATGCACACAAGAAAGAAGTCATTTTGATCAGATTGACCTTGCAGGAAGCCACACAGTCTGCCTTGCTGTTAATAAAACTTGAGCTGTGTAGTGCCAGTACCACAAGAACCAGGTCTCTGATCTCCAGCTGAATTAGAAGTGGGTGTTTCTTTTTTCTTTTAAAGACATGACTCAGACTGTGGCTCACTACAATAATGTGAAAATATATCTTGTTTCCCTGAGATACTTCTATCCAACTATCTGGAATTTCAGTCACGTACACATTATGCTGCATTTTGCTATTAGGAGGAAAATGATTGTGTGTAGCCTAATGAATTTTGTCTTGGGTTATCTGGGATAATGACCTTGATCACATGACTTGCCTTTTAAGTTCTGGCAGTGATTATAATTTTCGTGGGGGAGGGAGGGAAGGACCACCAGAATATCTTCTGCAATGTTCTCCTTCAACTACAGTTAAACAAAATCAACAGATACTTATATGGTATCTGTCTATTAATATCTATGTTCTTAGCAGACATGAAAGTGGAGAATAAATAAGGCAGACCCAACTATTAAACAAAACAATTGCTGTTTCTCAGGCTGGGCATCCTAATGGAGATTGACCTTATCTTGGGGTTAAGCCACTTGCTGAATATGATCCATGTCTTAATAGACTATAAATGTTAAATTGAATGATGCCTCTCTGTGGAATCTACTGCAATAAAAAAAAGTTTGCCATTTTGAAGAGGGAAATTTACTATACTTGTTAAATTCAGTGAGTATTGCTTGAAGACTGGATCATTTAAAGCCATGGGGCACAGTGGTTAGAATGCAATATTGCAGGTTATTTCTGCTGACTGCTAGCAGTTTGATTCTCATTGACTCAAGGCTGATTCAGCCTTCCATCCTTCCAAGGTCAGTAAAGTTTATTGGAGGCAATAGGCTGACTCTGTAAACTTAGAGAGGCCTGTAAACCACTGTGAAGTGGTATATAAGTCTAAGTGCTATTGCTATTGCTATTCCTTCCTCATGCAGCTATCCCATCTGATCTGGAGGTTTGGAGAACTTCCAAGATATATGGTTAATTTATTGATTTATCAAACTGCCCATCTCCCTCACAGAGGAACTCTGGGTGGTGTACAGCTACAGTAAAATTATATTATTGCAAAAAAGTTCAGGGAGAGGAAAGCAGCAGAAATTTCCATCACATGAATCAAAATCACATAATTTTAATGTAGCCCCCAATATTTAAATATGTGATTAGTACTACATAAAAGGTCAACTTTTGTATTTAGAAACACCCCCCACACACACACACACAAAAAAAACCCACACCAAGATGTTTCACAGGTTATAATTTCACCCACGGAATATTCATTCCCCATAAGTCCCCTAAGGAAAACTTTCACACTGTATTATAACCCACACAGATTTTCTATGGCCTTTGGAGTTGATAGGCAAAGCAGGGATGGAAGCATTTGGTATGAAAATGGCAGAGAGGGAATCAGTTCTGTTCTCATCACTTTTCCTCTATAACACTTTTTTCTGATGCTATTTGTCCCTTGTCTATAAACCGGAGCCTAAAATTAAAAGAAAAGCAGCAAAAAAAAGCAAAAATAGATATAGCAATAGCACTTAGACTTATATACCGCTTCACAGTGCTTTACAGCCCTCTCTAAGCTGTTTACAGATCAGTATATTGCCCCCAAAAATCTGGGTCCTCATTTTACCCCAAAAGGATGGAAAGTTGAGTCCTTGAGCTGGTAAGGATTGGACCCCTGGCAGTCAGCAGAATTAGCCTGCAATATTGCATTGTAACCACTGCATCACTGGGATTCCTAGGAGAAGCTGCAATTATGTTGTAGGCACCATCTCAGGTATCATGGCGTCATTTACACAAGAAATGCAGACAGAGACAGAAGATTTTTTTTAAAAAAATCTTTCATTCAATCAATTTCTGATTCTTGGACGATGCCTGGACAGTTTTCCTGGCAAGGTTTACCAGAAGTGGTTTGCCATTGCCTCCCTCTCAGGGCTGAGAGATGGTGAGTGGCCCAAAGTCACCCAGATGCTTTTGTACTTAAAGCAGGACTAAAACTCACATTTTCCTGGTTTCTTGACTTGATGACTTAAACATTAAATCAAACTGGATCTCCAGAAGAAGAAGAACAATGGAGAGGAAAAAGTTCATTAGTCATTGCCTCTTTAGATTGTCCTGAAAAGGCCTCTGTTGTGCTAATGTCAAACACAAGGTTATAAAGTGATGCTTAGACTGGATATCCTATTTTAAATTCCACTTAGACTGCAGAGGAGGGGAATCTGTACCCACTGTTTTTTGCCAGCTTTTGATGTTGCACCTGGTTCCATGAAAATTAAGTCCAACATGAATGGAGACCAAAAGTTACAAAGAGTTACACTTGAATTTCTATTCTAGAGTTTTACAACTTTAAGATATATAGATTTGCCAGCATGGCTGGCTGGAAAATTCTGAGAATTGAAATCTACAAATCTTAAAGTTGCTAAGGTTGGGGGGGGGACCCTCTTCTACACTGATAGTCCTCTAGATTGCTGAGTTGCAAGAAACAAAGCTGCAATATGCATACATGAGGAAAGCCAGAGAAGAGGAGAGCAGGCAAAAACATAAAAAATTAATTTGTGCAACAGTCTCATCTGCTTTGAATTATTGGAATGGGGGGGGTATACTTTGCCCGGAGCCATCTAAATGTCTGTCTGTACCTACAATTCATTCTGTGTACATCTGTGTGTATTCATTTGGGCATGCACACAGGTTGCCCTGAACCACAACCACCTGCAGGTCTTTGTGGTCAAAGCAAGTTGCCCAACTCTAGAGTAAAGAAATAGTTGGAGCAAGGTTGAAAAGTCTAAAAGGGGAAGTCCCTTTCCCTTTCCTTATGCAGCAAAATATTAGGCCATCATACCCTAAGAGAGTTTGTACCATGATATACAGAGAGATGCAGAGAGATGAAACAAGCTTGAAATAGATCCAGATTATTCTCTGTCATTCTAAAGGCATATAATTTTTCTCATGTGCCTCATCAGGGTTTTATGTTTAAGTTGCTCAATGCAGTATATAATACATTTAACAGGAAACTGCCGAAGAATGAAAGATAGAGAGATGCATTCTGAGTAAGAATTTTAGTTTATAGACAGACATCTGCATATATTAAGAGACAGCTATCTTGTAATATTCAGTGGGGTCTGTGCCCTGTACAGGAATTCAGGACCTTTTGTGAATTTCACCAAGGGCTGCCATGACACTGGATGCAAAATTGTAATGAAGTAGCAGTTCTAGACAACTTGCTGAAACTGTCATCAAAGGACTGCTGAAATGCTGCTTGCATACTGAATTTTTAGCCTGGGAAATGTGAACTGTGTGGCTGTGTGGGTCGCTCTCTGCATTGTAACCGAGGACTGTTCTTGCCTTTCTGAGGCAAAGTTGTCTTTTAGATTCAAAATGCAACATAAGCTCTGAAACATCAACAAGCTGTCAACTCTCCCTCCTGTTCATACATTTCAAACTGTGGAATGCACTCATTTCCCCAGCCAAGTATGAGACCAAAGCCGAGATTTCTGCTACTTTGCAGTCCATGTAATGTCTTCATGGTTTCTGCTTTTTTAGCTTCACCATCTCTTCTACCTACTTCTTCATTAGGAAAAAGGTTCAGAGCTTATGAAGTTTAGCCCAACCATTACATAGAGTGGAGTTTCTTCTCAGGTAAATAGTCAGGTCAGACATCCTTCAGATCCAAAGAACCTCACATCCTACCCAGCTCCTCTCTCTTTTAGAGACCTTTTTATTTTCAGAAGTTTGATGGAAAAGGGAGATTAGCCCTAGATTTTCCCTCCAGAGTTGGAATTCTGTCTCTGATTTCAAAGCAAGAAATCTGAGGATACATTTCACATGTTTAGACTCCAGGAGGAGATGCTTCTTAAATTTTCTACCCCAATACCAAAATGATTTGACCAACTAGGGTAATCTGCAATGAGAGTTGAATATTAATCAATTATTTAATTAATCAGATATATAAAGAGCTAGAAAGAGAGAGAAAGAGAGAGAGCAACAGAGAATAGATATAGGATAGAGAGAAAGATCCTGTTTTCCCCTCTTCCATATTCAAAAAGCTCTGAATGATTATATTTATTGATTTATAAAACTTATACAGATGCCTGCATTTTACACAATAATCCCGGGCAACTCATAACCATAGGCAGTAAAAATGGAAAAGAAAAACATTAGCAAAGCCCTTACAGGAAAATCTTCATAATTCCTCAATTCTATCATCCACATTTCTAGGCTCACTTCCATCCTAGCCTGGTGCTTGGATGTATGGGCTCTGTGGAACTCAGTGGAAACTCTTCCATAAGGCCATGGCAGCTACAAAGGGAGATGCATCTCCAAAATCCTACTATATGACTGCTTATCTTAAAAGGGACCAAGATCACATCCATCTTATTCAACCTAGTTGGATAGGCAGATACCATCAGGAAGTGGTGGTCCCACTAACAACTGGCCCTATATCAGCTGCATTAGGAAAACAGGACCAAGAAATCAGCTTTCAGGAAAGCTAAAACTACCATTATTGAGATTGGCTATATAAATATAATTTGCAAGTTGGATGGTGTTGAACCTGCCCCTTCTTATACTTCAGTGAATCACAGAGGTATTTTATTTGTCTGTTGTGGATTTAAAACATGTTTCATGCTCAGTTGCCCTGGCAACACATCTTGCTTATCTCCATCAAGGTTATCTGTAGAGGCCAATATCTTGAATTATTCCCAGAAAGAAAATGGGAAGCAGTGCAGCTCATGCAATCCATAAGATTGGTAAAAACATAGAGTATCAAGACTACATGCACTACTGAACTTTGACCATCTGTAACTTCCAAATGGAACAAGGACAATCCTATGTAGAGAACATCAGGAAGTGATTAGGGAATGATTGCAGTTATATGCATTGTTGCCAGTCTGCTTCCAGGTAGAACTGAACAGAATAACAGAGTTGGAAGGGACCTTGGAGATCTTCGAGTCCAACACCCTGTTTAGACAGGAAACCCTATACCATTTGAGACAAATGGTTGTCCAAACTCTTATTTAAAATGTCCAGTGTTGGAGCATTCACAATTTTGGGAAGCAAGTTGTTCCACTGATTATTTGTTCTAACTGTCAGGAAATTTCTCCTTAGTTCTAAGTTGTTTCCTCCCTTGATTTTAGAAGTGCTTTGCCATTGCCAAATTCCTAAGGCTGAGAGAAAGTGGTGGCCTAAGGTCACCTAGTTGTCTTTATGCCTAAGGCTAGACTAGAACTAACAGCCCCCAGTTTCTAGATTGATGCTTTAATCACTATAGCAAACTAGCTCCCTGCATGGTACAAAGCCAAATTATTTGATTAACCATTTATTTCCTATGATTTCTGCCCATCTGGTACATACTGGTAGAATTGATAGACTTCAGGTCCCTTTAATGTCATCTAAGAAGACCCAGGAAATATGCATTCTCTGTCGTGATGTCTATTCTCAATTGTTCAGGTCATGGTTATCCCAAAGATGCTTTTCAAAAGGCAACTGGACTTTCTTAGTTTTTTCCTTGAAAATGTCTTGGGTGAGAAATAAAACATTTTCAAGAAAAAAAAAACTGAGAAAATCCAGTTGCTTTTTGAAACACACATGGGATTCTCTGTCATGGAGCCCACACTTTTAAATGAGGTCCTGTCCTGAAATCCACATCATTTCTACTTTGTTGGCATTTTGTAAATCCTGGAGAACTTGGTTGCTCTTCCAGGTCTTGATGTGAAATGGATGGGACCACTTGGGCATGTTTTTTTATTTCTGTTTTCTGCTTACCTGCCATTCCTGGATCTCATCCTGGTTTTGGTTTACCTTGGTTTTTATCTTACTCTTTGTGAACTGTCAAGAGTCAGTAGGAATTGGTCAGTGTTCAAATTAAACTTAATGAATAAATGTAAGATAAATTCACATTTTAAATTGGTTGTTTCACCTGGAAAACAAATATATTTTGGGTTGGTCCTGCGGAATCTCCAGATTAAATTAACTTTAGATTCCAGGCAAGTTACACTGATGGTGCTACTTAAAAGATATCCTTCTCTCTTTTTTCCACTGCAATGAACTAGCTCATCTATTGTATTTCATGCAACCTATTGCTTTTCCTCAGATGCCCAGTAGGAAAGTGGCTCTCTGCTAAAGGCCCATGGAGGAATTTGGCTGTTGGTTTCTTCTTTTTTCTTCAAATAAACTTCTAACTTTCTTGGAACTCCATAGCTTAGGCTTGCCTCCCATTTTACAAGAGAGCTAGACCAGCTCTTTCTTGTAGAACAGAGGTGGCGGCCCACAGGCTGGATGAGTCATGCACAGGCCATGCCCACCCCAGTTCCATGAAGAGGAACAACGCTGTGAAACATGATGGCAATGTGACGTGGCGAGTTTGACACCCATGTGATAGGAGAAGGTCCCTAGTAAGGGTTTTTGCCCTAATATGTGAATTCGCCACTCCATATATCTATGAGAGCAGTGATAGCATTGCAGTCCACATCAGCTGAAAACTGTATTCATGGCTCCAGCTGCTTCCATGATTGAAATAGGTCAGCAGCCTTTGCAGGACCCACATTAGTAGGTCAGTAGCAAGACTGTTATTACAGGGCCAGAGCAATTCATTCTCTTCTGACCCTGCTTTTAGCATGTACACAAATAATTGTGCCCTTTGTGTTTCAATTTTTATAAAAGTAGCCAAATGTTACTTTTGGTATTTTTTTAAAGCCATCTGCCTGGGTTGAACTATGTTGTTATAGTATATGACTGTTTACTAGTGGTTATTTTTAAGGCTTCAGAAGAGAAGCAATGGCAGGAATGGGTAAAAGAGCACCAGGTCATTTTGCTGCAAGCTCCAATCCTCACATAACTGTACTCAATTTCAGAATAAGCATACAAAGGGGTGGAACTTGCCACATGACAGCATGACATAACTTTCATCATTTCCTGCCCCTACGTACCCCTCCACTTTAGAATATCTTCAGTTATTAATATAATATTAATACTGCTACTATTGTTCTATTTTGCCTTTTCTCCAAGGAACCCAGTGTAGTGAGTTTTCCCTACCACTATTTTGCAAAGGTATTTTCATAACAATTCTGTGAGGTAGATTTAAGCTGACTGGCCCAAGTTAACCTAGTCAATTGCTCATGGCATAATGGGAACTTGACTCTCTCTATTCCCAGTATGGACCTCAAAAGAATATATTGTGCTGATCTTACTGCACGTTTTATTCCCCTATAAAGAAATAAATGAATGGGGTTTTAACATATTGAGAATCCTGAAGCAGCGAGATATAGAAACACAGATTTGCACTTTGAAGTAAAAATTACCATAAACTAGATCAAGAAGTCTTTTAAAACTTTACTTGGTTGGCAAAATTCAACTATCTGAAATCCATCAGATTTGATGGACAATTTTATTTAATTTGCATTTAAATGTGAACTTAACCAAATTTGTTCTTCCCAAGCCAATACGCTAACTGAAATACAATTATTTTTCTCATCTTCACTCTTTTTGGGATTTTGTTCTGCAGTCTCATGTAAATGTGTAGATGAGGAGACATGCATGTGTGAACTTTAAAAACAAACAAAGAAATTAATGATGGAAAGAGGACAAAGTAAATGAAGCCAGAAAACAAACTGAACAAAATTTAACATCTCTATGCATATAAGTACAATTTGAATGTGTTGTTTTTACTTTTTTTTTCTGAGCAAGAATGTTATGGGACTGGAGCCTTTTCTTGCTATGTTTTTGCCTTTCAATGAGAAGTTGATCTGGGGGGAAAAAAAACCACATCTCAACCTGCTCCAAAGTTCTCATGTTTCAAGATACCCGCAACAATTTATTCAGCTTATATTCCACACACGTTTGACACTCATACTTAATGTTCAACAAATATGACCTTTTGGTGTATATTTATGCAGCTCTTAAGCAGTAAATACTGCCATTTGGAAAGCTTAATATAGATTGTTGCTACTTGACATTCCAGTTAAATAACATGTGTTTAGGCTATAGATCATTCTCAGGGTATGTGAAAAATATGCCATCCCAAATGTTTAGAAAAGTTACATCCCCTGAGACTATGTCCTGAGACTCCCTTTAAGCAAAGTGCTGGATATAAATCCCATTTCCACACCTACTATTTGCATAAGATTCTATTCATTTGCATAATTCTCATGATAAAGAAGTGTACGCAGTGTATAAATACTTACTAAATGAAGTGCTCTCTGTTCTTTTTATTGCCACTAGCTTCTGTTACTAGGTGTTGTTTTTTTAAATACATAGATGATAAGTTATACTCATCATAATTCCTTTCATGAATTTCATGCAGTGGAGGAGAGGAGCAGCAGGAACAACAGTGTTATCATATAGGATAATCACATCCTACTTTATATTGAAATAGGCACTGAACTATAGGTGCAATTCAGCCCATAATTTATTGGACCTATGGTGTCCCACGTGGCTCTACCTGGTCCCATTTGCTATTTATGAAATCTTTGGAAGAGGTCATTCAGACATTTAGAGTAGCGTGCCATCACAACATGACACATCCATATACTGATGACACAATATATTAATGAGACTCGAGTTTTGCTACCACCCAAATCCAGGAAAGCAATCAGCAGTCCTGACCTTTGTTTTGCCTTGAAAATGGGCTGGATGAAGGAGAATAGGCTGAAATTATATCAGAGAAGGTCAATGTAAAGAGAAAACTAGATCTGAGCACTGAAGTTAAGTGTGTTTAGGATGGAGGTTGCACGAGAATAGGAATGTTCTTTGCCACTGTGTTCTCAAGGTAGTGACTATGGCAAGGAGCATACTGGCACAATTTTTCAGCAATGCAAATTTAATCATGGTTACTCATGCTTTACAGTGCCTTGCAATGTCTTTGCCATGGGTATGCTTGGAAACAATTCAGGAATTTCAATTGGTTAAAAATGTAACAATCCGACTGTTGACTGGTGCAAGTTGCAGGGATCTCATGATCACTGGATTCAGCACTAGTGGAGAATTGCGTATCAGGTTCAATTTAAAGTGCCAGTGATGATCTTTAATGTCAGCACTTAATCTGGAAGATGGGCTTTCCCAGTTACTTAGGTCAACATTTTGAAGGTATTCACATTTCCAGAAATCTGGCTATCCAGTAGATAAAGGTGACCAAAAGTTTTTCTAACAAACTGTATTTTACTGTATATTTGACCCTCACCTTTAGGAAAACCACATAACTTCATCTTTATCACATTTTTTTTACTGTTCATTGAATTGTAAGGCCTTCAGACTGTATATGTACGTTTATATAGCATTTATGTCCATATGGATATAATTTATGTTATGGGGTGCCTGCCCAAGTTTTATTTCCACTTCAACAACAGAAGTTATTTGAATAGAAATGTTTGAGGTTAGGTTCAGATAGCATGTTTTATCTAAATCAGTTACATATCTACTGACTGCATTCATACATACAGCTGTGAACATGGAGGTTTGCAAGGAGACAAGGGTCTATAATGATACTACATCCTGATGTTGTCATGGAAATGATACATTTTACACATATATGTGTCATGTTCCTATTAGATACTGCATGGTCATTCCATAGCTAACTCATGGCGACCAACTCACCAAGGCCAACTCACCATGGCCAACTCACCATGGCCAACTCACTGTGGGTAGCTCACAACAGGACAATTTAAAAATGCAATTTAATTAGTCAAAATAAATAAAAAATATTTTAATTGTGGTCATTTTACATTTCATTCTGTTCTTCCTTTTGCAACCTTTCTTTAATGATTATATTCCACCATTTCTTTCATGTTAGTGTAACTCTTGTTCTATAGTGAATTGTCCCGCAATTGGCCATGGCAAGTGGTCTGAGGCAGGTTGGCTGTGGGAAGTTGGCCATAGCTAATTGTCATAGACCTGCATGTTCATGCCATTTGAACAAAGACAAAGACATCATTGGCTTGTAATGATGGACATCTGTTCTTGGTGATTTCAACTTATTTTTGTGAGTATATCTGTGACCTAGCATGTTATATGAAATGTAATTAAAATTAAAATGCAAATCAAATTAAAGGTTAAAATTTTGTAGGAAAAATTATTGAGTAAACAGCCGAAGCACATTGTGTGAACAAAGCATAGTTTTCTATTGCAAACAAGTCCTGTTGAGATTAAATGTGAAAGCTATTCATTCTCTGTGTCATGGCAATTGCACAGGGATCTTGGATGCTAATGTTAGCCACCAAAGAATATGTGCTGGAGCCACATGCATATGCTCCATAGTTCTGGCATGAATCCAGATGCTGCCTGGTGCATAAGTGTTTAGCATCATTTTCTGTGAAAAACTTCAACACTACTGGCCTATTACAAGAAATGCTGATCCTTCTTTGATTCAAGGCATCAAGGCATCAGTGGATACAGCAAAAAGCTGATGTACTCACAGTCAAATTTAAAGGTAGAAAGGCTTCTGAGTTTGTGCATTAGCAGTCTGCTTGTTTAATGAAAATTGGGCTGAAATGTGTGTGAGTGTTGTGTGTTTGCATGTGTGTGTATGTATATATGTGCATGTATACGTATATGTATACATACATATATACAGTACATACTCTGTGTGAGAGAGAGAGGGAGAGAGGGAGACAGAGATTATTGCTTTAGGTATCTTTCACCATGAGAAGTTTGGTCCAGGTTAAAATGTGATTTTTTGTTCCTGGATCAACTTCTCACTAAAAGGTAAAAGCATAGCAAGAAATGGTTCCAGGTCCATAACACTCTTGCTCACAAAAAGAAATGTGAAAACAACACATTCAAATTGTACTTACATGTACAGAGATGTCAGTCTTGCTCAGTTCATTTTCTGGCTTCATTCACTTTTCTTTCAATCATTAGTTTCTTTGTTTGTTTTAAAGTGTGAGAGTGTATGTGTGTGTATTTTAAAGGGAAAATTATAGAAATTTTATAGGAAAAATTATAGAAATTTTATAGGAAAAATTATAGAAATTTTATAGGAAAAATTATAGAAATTTTATAGGAAAAATTATAGAAATTTTATAGGAAAAATTATAGAAATTTTATAGGAAAAATTATAGAAATTTTATAGGAAAAATTATAGAAATTTTATAGGAAAAATTATAGAAATTTTATAGGAAAAATTATAGAAATTTTATAGGAAAATTTCTGCCATTATTGAGAGGAAAACATTGCCAACATTCTCAAGGGGGAAACTGTGAGCTGTTTTTTTTCTTTTTCTTTATTAGAGCTTATTTCAGCAACAAAGATTACCCCAGAAGGCCTTTCCTTCTCTATGCATTCCTGGGTGAGAAGTCTGTGTATTATTTGAATCTCTTCTAAAAGGCTGGGGTAGGAAAGTTTTAAGATGGGAGGAGTTAGAAATAAACTATCCAATGGGGTGAAAGTAAATGTGTGTGTTTTGGGACCAAGCTCCTGAATCAACTGATGATAACTTCAGCTGGAAAGATGTTCCAATGTATTTCCCAGACTGGGAAATGAGATATTTAACAAGATTGGCTGCTAGTCTGCTTCCGGGTCCAATTCAAAGTGTTGATTATTACCTTTAAAGTCTTCTATGTGTGTGAAGACTCAGGATAACTGGTATCTATTTATATATTAGAAAGTATAAATAAAAAGTATAAATAAAAAGATATGGATTTAGCCCTAATGGAATATAAAAGTGGCTTCCCCTAGAAGAGTGGGAAAATCCATGGTTTTATGATAGATCCATGCAGCATTAGAAGGAATATGACAAGGATTATGAATTGGCAAGATGCTATTATCCTTTAGTGTATGTATCCCAAAATATTGGATTGAGCACCCTCAGGACACAAAGTTATACTAAAGATAGGTTCAGGATAACTGAAGAACTGTCTTTCCCTAATGGCACTGGCCCACCCTACTCATGATGGAAGAAGGGACTTACCAAGGACCCCATCAGCCAAGGAATTTAGCTGGTGGGATCAAGCCTTTTTTTACCTCAGCCACCACCTTTTGGAAAATTTTGTCCCAGGAGGTGAGATATGGTCTCTGGCCTTCAGAAAATGCCTTAACAGAATTGGGGCCCTGAAAAAGAAGCTGCTGACTGGAGGTGGGGTGGCTGGTGCAGTAATGGAGAAGGCACCATCGCTTCTCCATTCTAAACTCATGATTCTTTTTAGTTTCTTTTCTTTCTTTCTTTCTTTTTTTTTTTTGAAACTTTATTCTGTCTTTGTATCCACAACTGTTTTGCTATCTACACTGCAAGTTGCTCACTTGCCTTAAACTATGAGGTAGATGGCAAATTAATTAAATAAATAAGTAACTGGCAAATTGCTTTATGTCAAAAAAAGAATATGGTCATATTCACGTTGTCATCTGGAATCCAGCTTAATTTGAAAGCAAGGATAAGGGTACAAAGGGAAGGGAAGTATAAGACAATTTATTCTTTCCCACGCCTGTAAGAACTGACTCCTCAGATCTTGAATGTCCCAAAAACTCCAAGCGAAATTCCTTAGCTTTTCTGAATATTTTTTTATTGTTGTCATACTGACAATGTATAATAAATGAAAAATTTCTGATGCCCTTAGCAAGAAAAATTACTCATATGAGGCAGAGAAATCCCTTCCATTTTAGGTCAAAAATGTATTCCCTCCACACCCATGCCCCCACTTTTTTCAGAGAGAAATATTTGACCTTTGGACCTTTACTAACAATTCACCAAGGATTCTTCTGCCTTTCTTCACAATTCAACATCTCTTGTACAGCTCACTCTGCCAATGGTGCTTACAACATTTCAGTAGATGTTGGATGGCAACTGGATAAATATTTGGTGACTGAATGAGAAGGATGAAGATCTTTGACATCATGAGGATGGCATTTTAATGGGATGTCAAGGTAGGAATGTGCAACAAAAGCCTGTCAGAGGAAATAAAGGGACGGCAGCTTCAGAGAAAGATTTTTGTTCAAAGTTCAGTGCTTTTTTTTTTTTTTAACATTGCTTTTATTTTTTCCCCAAAGACTCCTTGGTATTACCATCCTATGGCACAATGTGCTAAAAACAAGACTTTTAGAAGGAAAACCTGGAAATTAAGCAACAGAAAGATGATTCAGTCTTTTTAAATTATTCTTAAAGGAAACTCCATCTCTTTTTAAATTTTCTTTTTAGCAATGGAAACAACCTAAAACCATTTGTAGAGTTGAGCTGGAGTAGTCCAAAGGCTTCTTTAGTATAACTTTGTGTCCTGAGGGTGCTCAATCCAATATTTTGGGATACATACACTAAAGGATAATAGCATCTTGCCAATTCATAATCCTTGTCATATTCCTTCTAATGCTGCATGGATCTATCATAAAGCCATGGATTTTCCCACTCTTCTAGGGGAAGCCACTTTTATATTCCATTAGGGCTAAATCCATATCTTTTTATTTATACTTTCTAATATATAAATAGATGCCAATTCATAAGAGTACTTTACCTTGTATTCTAAGACAGACAAATATACCACCTTTGTTAAGCATCATTGTAGCTTACTTTGTCAGAGGCTTTTTGAATATTCAGGACAACAACATGGCCATTCTCAACTCTGCATATGCCTGCTGATAATTTCACAGAATGCAGATAGGTTAATAGGTTTTACCTTTGCAAAAGGCAGAGAAAGAAGTATTGCAGAGAAAGGCTATAAACTAACGAAGGAACAGGAGGATTGAAAAAGTAAGGAAAAAATAGAGCAGGAAGGATGAGACCAGGGACAATCTGTACTCTGAACAAATTTCATCAGACTACCACTGGCCATGGGTATGTGCGCATGAGGGAGTGTTCTTATTTTCTAGGGTTGAGTGAATAAGAGAGAAAGTGATCCTAAGAGATACGAAAATCAGATTAAGTGCTGAAGATAGAAAACTTAAAAACTCAGTCTGCAAAAAAGTAGACCTTATAGAGACAATGTCAATAATTTCTTCTGGCAGGAAAGAAAATCAAAGACAAAGATGGTTTGAAGGTTTGTGACCAGCTCTGAGGGATCTAGTCAGTTAGGAATGTGAGACCCAAAGATGAAAACCTTGAGGTAGGCAGCTGAAGAGTTGCATGAAAGGAACATTTTCTCCTGGTGTCATCCCTGTCCTCACAGCGTTGTAGGCAAGCAACCTAAAGGGGGCAATCTTGGCCAAGGGCTGGAAGCCATTTTCCCATACATTTGAACTGATCAACCAATTCACTTTAGGCCTCTGCTCTGTTCCAGAGAGTGCACTTCAGAAACAGGTCTTTCCATTTTCTTCTGAGTTCTATATAAATGATAGTTGTAACAGAGTCCCAGATTAAACAGTACTTTAAAGAGAAACCTTTCTTCACTCTGTTGAAATTTGTTAATTTGGGGTACATTTTCAGAGTGGTTTAATGTCATTGTTTATACCACATTTCCTCTGTTTAATATTTCAGCTTCCCCTTTTTCAATTGCCTCATCACAATTTCAATTAACTTTTATGCTTTTTGTCCTGTGCTACCAAATCAGCTTGCAGCTTTTCTTTTTTTCCCCCTTTTTGCTAAGAGATATTGTATTTTGATTCTCTCTCAGTTTTTCCAGTTTTAAAGCTCAGTGAAAAGCCAGCTATCTCAGCTTTCCTCATGCTTTCTAAATTCCTTTCGCTTATTGTTTACCTGTTGCATTTGTCTGCACTAACATCTCATAGTGTGCTTTTTAACCATATCTAATCAGCAGAATTGAAGGAGATCCACTACCAGAAGTGAAATATGTTCTCCCCTTTCCCTTGTAGCTACAATCTGCCAGTCTCCTATTACTTCTCATATTCTCTTTTTCAAGTAGCAGCACTCAATCTGCACCAGAATGCAATTGGCTGTCCTACAGACATCATTCCCATTTGACTCATCCCTTGACAGATTGTCAAATGGACATAGCAACAGTGCAACATTCTGAAGAGTCCTTAGGCATGAGAATATTAGATTGGCCAGCAGGGTGGCAAACTGTTCCAGAGAGTTTGATTCCTTCAGCACATTGTAGTGTAGATGCTCCAAGTGATGGGTCAGGAAAGTGATGGATGAATATTTAGGTTCAATGTTCCACCTATCCTAATCTCCTGATGGAAGTAGCTACTTCTTCTTCACCAATTATAGAGGTTTTAGGAAAAGAGCCTGTCATTCATCTCTTTCATTACAGATGAACATGTATGCACTGTTAAAATACACACAGAGAGAAAGCAATCTTGATTACAGATGTCATACATATTCAATAGGATGAACTAGTATTCATATTCATTTTACATGCACTACATTGCTTTAGATAAGATACAAAGATTCTGCTTGTAATGCACAATAAGACTACATGTATCTGATTCTGAGATGAAAAGCACAGTACAGTACTCATGGCAGAAATGGTTCTGAACTGCTTCTGAATGAGAAATTTGCACAAAGACTGAGACTTTCCACATTTTGGGAGCCAGAGTTCCTATTCAGACTTTATCCCTTCCTTACAAGCTAGCTGTGTGGTCTGGAGCCCCACAGCATTTCATCTCTTTAAAAACTAATGCCTACATTGGTGTTCCAGCTCTACTGATAGAGTTCTTGGAGGGAGATGTTATTATTCATAGATATAGCTAGATTCAGAGAGTGGCACTGAAAAGTCAGGTGCTAGGATTTCAAGTGTGAAGATGTATGAAATCCCAAACTGAAAGGTCCTCAATCTCTCCTTCAGAAACACTGGCTCCTCAGCTGTTGTGTGTCTCTGTCCTCTACTGTCCATCACTCAGAACACTACTGGGTTTTGAAGTCATGATAACATGGCTGTAGATATGAGAGGTGAGATATGTAATCATCCATTGCATCGACAGAATTATTTACAACAGCCTCCACATATCACAAAGAGATACTCAATGTAAGGGGAGATAAATGAAACTCAAACAATTGTTAGATATAAAGTAGCACTTAAGTAGGAAAATTTCAAACTGTTAGATCAGCAAAGTATGACAATTCCAGGCAGCAGGGGGAAACTAAGGCAATTAAAGCAAAGGAGAAGTAAGAATACTATGATTTCAAAAACAGAATACATGTATTCATTATATAATTTAAAGGAAAAACTAAACTCTGTCATGGACATCTCTATAGAAAACAGTTAAAACGTTCACCTAGAAGGCTTAGAACTGGCCTGTTCTATTCACCTGTCAACTCTTCTGGTTTAGAAATGGTTGCACTAGTAATTTCAGTACTGGAGAGACATTTTGCTTACATAATTGAATGTAAAACATGATTGCCCTTTAAAAGATCAATTTCTATACTGAGAAAGCCATTCTAAAATAGTTGTCCCTCTCTGCTTCTCTTACTTTTAAACATTATTCACAAAAGACAAATTCTAATTAGAAATAGCTCACTTCACTGAAACTAAAAGGCAAAGGTCAGTGATGAAAATGACATGTTGGATCACATAGTTGATTCACCCTTATCTTTAAAATAGAAATGAATTAAAATGGTCCACGTTGTTACATTGTACAACATGAAGACTTTTAAAACATTATTTAACATATCTCTTTTAAATTTCCTTAAAAATTTCATTTAAATGAATCTAAATAAGTCTGCCCACCTTTTTATGTGTGCATGTGTTTGAATAACACTGTAAATAACACTGCCAAAATAAATAAATAAACAAATCCAGCCTTTATGCTTCCAGGTAAGGAATGACAAACCATCTTCAAATGGATACTGGGAGACATGACAGCTGAAAGGCATGCTGGATCTGGACTGCAGAAAATTTACTCTAGACTATATTCATTTCTGAAATCAATAATAGTGGACATTTTAAAATGGGAGGAAAACCCCTTTATTTAAGAGTATTTCCTTTAAATAATATTAATGTCTATATACTCGTGTCCCAGAGCTTAAAGGCCTGTGGGGTAGTCAAGTTGTGTCTACGGATGTCTAGCTTTCAGATTAAGTTCACGTGATCTTTCTAAAATCTATTCAACCATCTTGAAGAATAACTTTTTCTTTCCGTGGTGGCTCATCAGGCAGAAGGAGAGGGCAGAAAGACAACAAGGAAAGGAAGTAGCAGGAAAGGAGTAATTATAACTACATTGGACTCTGACCTCACTGACTTTTGATTATGGACCATCTAGTGATAACATGAGTCACTCAATAGTTCAGCCTGAGCAAATGGGTTACTCTGAATTCAACAGGTTTCTTTCTCTGTGCTAAATATAGTTAAGACAATTGATGTTCTGTCTGTCAAATATCTGTTATGAGGATTGGATTAAAAAGGAAGTCACACTTCATTGCTCCTGATATGAAAACTGCTACTCTGATTTCAAAAATCAGTATATGATCCAGAAAAGTCTAGATGTTTAGATAAGTTTTGAAACACAACATTTTATATTAAAGGCTGCTTGTGTTGAGGAAAAAAAATAAGATATTCCTAAACATCACTCACTTGTGAGTACATTCTGCTAAGAGACTTAAGAAATTGGAGAAATACAGTTGAGATTGCACTTCTGCCTTTTGAAAGAGAAACTTATTTACAGTCAATGAAAAAGAAACTTATTTATAGTTTTTAAAGACAAACAAAATCACTGGGTCTTTTTACCCAAAGTTCAACAAATTGAGCATCTCAACTCTTACTCTATTTTTCTAGATAATCCAGAAATTCAGAGATGACATGGAAGAGACCCAGTGATTGTAACTCCTTACAATAAATGTAGATTTTGAATCATTTAATCCTAACATTTTATTAAAAGGGTCCATACTTTTTCAAATTGATTTTTTTCTAACATGTAACAATACCTGTGGCTGGTATTTATGAATATAAAAGTATGTACTCCAAAGCTGCTTTTTCAAGAGGCAACTGGCTTTCTTGTTTTTCTTTTTTTTTAAAAAAAAACAAGTTTTATTAATTTTTAAAACACACAAATTGTCATTATTCATTACATGTTTAAACCTTTTTTCATTGTCAATTTAACAAGTCAGATAAATTATAATTCTGTTTTAAACCATTTCCATACAACATACCAAAACCTCTTATTCAATTTCTCTTTACTTCTCTTTACTCTTATTCAATATCATTATTATTATTTCATCTGTTTCTTTCTGACTTAGTTACCATTATTCTCAATCTATATTTCTACAATTTTTAACTAATTCTCCCCCAAAAGACATATACACACAACACACAAAACATAAAAAAATCTTTTGGAAAGTAACTTGGACCCAGGTGTCTCTCTTCATGGACTTCAATTATATTCATGCTCATCTTACATATCATTACTTATTTTATTTACCATTCTAAGCCTTCTATATTAACTTCCCCACATATTTCACACTTCTTACTTCTATCTTAATTAATCATCTTAATTTGAATCATTATATTTATATCTTTTGTCCATTTTTATCATCCCTTTGTCTCATTCCTTATAAAAAAAAAGAAAATAAATTTCTCCTGAAATCATTAATCAGAGTATGATGCCTTTCTATCTCCCCCTAAGTTAATCAAATTAATCTTTAAAATAACATCTAATACCCAATCCGATTTTGCTTGGTACATTCTATCTAACTAATACATCCAACATAATTAAGTACATAATTAGACAATAAATCTAAATATTAAAAAAAGATACTATAATAAAATTTTTATAATAACATCAATACCATAGTCTTATTAAACTCTTTAATTAAAACAATATTCTAAACCTCCCCTATTATTAAGTTTTAAAGCCAATCATTTTTAAACATTTTAACATTTTAATCTCTTATCAACTCTTAAATCATTACAATACTACCATCTCATCTTATGTACCTTGCAAAATTTTTTTTTTTAAAAAAAATTATACTTTATCCATTATCCAAAAAAATTTCTTTTTTCATTTAATTTCAAAACATTGTAGCTTTTCTCCACCTTTTCCCTTTCTTTCTTCTCCCAACAAACCTTTCTACCCCCTTCTTCTAGCCTCTGTCTTGCCAGCTTCCCTTCTCTGTCGTATTCCTTTTCCCTTTTGTTTACTATCATCATATTGGTTTTGCACCTTATTTTTCCCTTTCTTAAATGTTTTTTAGATCTTAAGTCCTTAAGTCCTTTAATTTTCTTCTTTTCTCTTCTTTTCTTTTCTTTCTCTCTTCCTTCTTTCTGGATCAAGTTCTGAGATTCATTAAAAATGGCTCCTTTCTTTCTTTCTTGTTCCTCTGCTGTCTTCATCTGTTGTAATGTTTGTTGATAATTAATAAGCGCCATTTCTAAGAAAAGGAAAGCTTCTTCCACCCCATCTTTACCATTTTTTTTTGCTTGTTCATATTCTTTTCTTAGTTCCTCAACAGAAAGAGCCATTATAAATCTTTTCTTTTCTTTTCCCCTTCTTTCTTCTTACAACAACCAGAATATTCAAAAGAAAATAAAAAAAATAAAACAGTCCCAAAGTTATCAGTCAGTCCAAACCAAGGCAGAGTTCTCACTTTCTCCTTCTGGGGTAATATCAATCCAAGAGAAAGAAAGTCCAAATCTGTTTAAAATCTTATTGCAATATATTCTAGTCTTCAAATCCTTAAGGCATCTGCTCCAACAAAGTCTTAGCATACAAATGTTTTCTTTTAATCCTCTCTCTTCCCACTCATCGCTTAAAACCAATTTTCACCTAAAAGAAATAGGTTTCTTAATATCCAGTTATTTATTCCGTAGGAAAAGAGGGAAAGCTATCCTTTCAGCACCTTCAAACAGCCGCTTTTTTCCTCTTCTGGCAGGTATTATTCAGAAAGTCATACTTTTCAGGAATTTTATT
Source organism: Notechis scutatus (assembly GCF_049901735.1). Lineage (NCBI taxonomy): Eukaryota > Metazoa > Chordata > Lepidosauria > Squamata > Elapidae > Notechis > Notechis scutatus. The sequence continues at coordinate 66,993,703 of NC_142009.1, read as the reverse complement.
AGATATGTCTTAGAGTCCTAGGAGCCAAGAAAAACTTTCTCCTCTCAATCACTTTCTCCACTTCCTCCTGCGCATTCTTACCCGGCTGCCAGCTTCTTTGTGGCGGCCATTACAGACCGCCGCTGCACCGTCCTGGGAAAAGGGAGTTCTGCCGGCCAGGAGGGAGTCTGCAGCACCCCAAACCCTTCTCCGGATCCCCTACCTTCAGCTGCCCCTGCAGGGCAGCCTAGCTCCGCACCGGCTGGGTCGGAGCCCCAAAAACGGCTAGCGCGGCAGGGATCGCGCAGCCGCAAATCCCTGCCGCCGCGAAGCCGACAAACCGGAAGTTCCTTGTTTTTCTTTAAATACATTTTACTTCTCATCCAAGAAGCTTCTTCAGCTCTGACTAGATAGTGGAGAATGGAAGGATTTATATTACTTGCAGACAGCTGGTCATTCTTTTAGACAGTGCAACACAGTCTTTTCAGCTCTTCCAAGAAGGCTTCACACCCATTTGCCCTACTCAGGTGACCCTGAGGGCATAGATAAACCTCCAAGTGGCCTCAACAACTCTCTAAAAGAATGCAATAGCCAGCTATCTGCAAAGAATATAAATCCTTCAATTCGCCACCATCCAGTCAGAGCTGAAGAAGCTTCTTGGATGAGAAGCGAAACGTCTTCAAAGAAAAACAAGAAATCCAGTTGCCTCTTGAAAAAACATCTTTGGGACAACCATGACCTAGATGACTGAGAATATTCATAGACGTGTGTATTTTGAAATTAGTGCATCTATATATGATCAAGTTGTGAAGTCAGATAGCAAAACTTTGAAGAATTGTTTGAAGAATAGTCCTCAACATAGCTTAAACAAAAGGCAACCTGAAAATGACAAACATACCAGTGGTTGAAATTTTGGAAATGCAGTGCTGATATTGTGGTTTTCTATCCAGCAAGAGGTCACATTTTCCACTGAATCTCTTTCAGGTGTATGTCTTGCTGTGTCTGTATACGCACTTTTATTTTGGATTGACATTCTTCAGAGCTGTCAACCATGGACAAAGGATACACAAATATTTCAAGTTTAAGAATCATTTTCTAAGAACACTTAACTAATTTCAGCCCAGTTCTTTGGATTTTTTTAAATAAAAGGCTGAGGTGATTATTTAATTTTACAGTTTATTGACTAGGTGGGATGAATATTTTCATGCATATAACACTATTCAGCAACTTATAGGTTTCGACCTGTTCATAATTATTTGCTGTGTACCTGATTAACATTTGTTTTAATCCAAATGTTTTAAATAAGATTTAGCCATGGGTTAGTTTGGGTGCAAATCGCTAAAAATCTTTTTTTAAAAAAAAATCACAGCTCTTCCTGCATTGCTAGCAGTAATGTTTTAAAATAGCAGTGATTGTAATGATGATTAATATCTACCATTGTAAAGTATTTACCCCGCTTTTGTGAAACTAGCATCTGTTTCCACGGAAACAGCAGCTAGTGAGGAAAAAAAAGACTTCTCACTCTGTGGTGGATGACAGGGTATTGTATATTTTAACTATTACATTCTTTCTGCAAATGTTTCAGAAATCTACTGAGGGAACGAATGCAAGAGTTTGATTGTGTATTAAACTTATACTGCTATATTCCAGGAAAAATATCCTATATAATGAGAGCAGAGTGGTCTTTGTTTGTGAAGTATATTGCTAAACTACAATTCCTGGCAGTCCCACTCTGTGTGGCAGAGTAAGACTGCTAGTCAGTATGGTGATCAATGCTGAGCATTGTAATTCAGTAAATCTAGAGAGCTATAAGTTTCTTCCTGCTATAAATGAAATGCTTGTATTACCTCAGCCTAAACAACCATTGCTCAACTTTAAGTAAGCCAAAGTGTTGGATGGCAAAAACATTTGTCAGAAATGGCAAAACTCCAACAAGCTTGATTTGCAAGAGTATTTCACCATTCCAAAACCCTGGAAAACAGTTCCACGGAATCTCCTAAACCTATTTTAATTCCTGATATTTTGAAGGCAGAGGAGTCTGAACATCTCTCAACATATCCACTATTAGCTCCTCAGGTGCAGTTTACAAGTCTAAGTAGTCTGATCTACCAGCCCATTCCCACTGCTCTGATAATGGAAATGATATTGCAAACAATCTTACATATCTGTCTTTTTTTTCCCCCTCTCATGTTTACCACAAAGTTTTGAAGTGGTAATATAAATAATCTTGTGGGCAGAGAAAAATCCAAGATGCCAACAATCTCGACACAGATGACAGGCCTGAGGAAAACTATACATCCTAGAAACCTTAGCAACATAAACTTACAGGTGTTTGAGGAATTTTGGGGAAATTGTTTTTCCCAAGATCTCTGGGACCTGATATACTATTGTAACAGGATCCCAGTATCAATCCAATCCAGTAGTCATTAGAAGTAAAGTCATTAGAAATAAATAAATAAATAAATAAAGGAAAACATTATCAAAAATATTCTATCAAATGACAAATGAATTAGGATTAAAAAATATATGGAGAGAAAGAAATCCAGAAAAAAACCAATATACATTATTCGTTACCACATAAATTGTGGTCAAGACTGGTTATGTTATGGACAAATTTGGAAATTGAATGTAATATAAAAGAAATAGAAATAGAAACAAATATATGGGCAGATCATAATCCTATTAAAATAATTTGGAAAGGATTGAAAAAAAGAAGATGGATGTTAAATAAGGAGATTTTAAAAGAAAAATATTTTGTTAAGATGATAGAAAAAGAGTTGGAGTACTTCTTGAAAGAAAATAAAAAACAACAAACATCAACCCAAAACTTATGGGACATGACCAAAGCATATATTAGGGGTTTAGAAATTTCATATAATACACATAGACACAAAGAAAAGAAAGAAAAACAAATAAATTACAAGATACTCTTAAGGAATTAGAAAGAACATTACAAAAAATACCACACAATAAGACAGCAAATACAGAAAGGATAATGATTAGGCATAAATTGAATATGTTGATACAAGATGAATGGGCACAGGACATGAAGAAGATAAAACAGAACTATTTTGAACACGCGAACAAGCCAGGAAGATGGCTAGCCTACAGACTTAAGAAAGAAAAGGAAAAAAGATCAATCCAACAATTGAAGGATGTTGATGGTACTCTATAACATCAAATTGAACAGAAGAAACATATCGCTAAAAGTTTTTTTGAAGAACTATACAGTAGGAAGGACATACCAGAGGAAAATATCCAAAAATATTTAAAGAGAAAAGGGCTAGTCACAATTTCGGAAGAGAATAAAGAAGAGATGAATAGAGAAATAACGCAAAAAGAGCTGCAAGAAGCAATCCATAAACAGAAAAACAATAAGACACCGGGACAGGATGGTCTTCTGGGGGAATTGTACAAAACACTACAAGAAAAACTAGAAACTCAATTGTTAGAACATTACAATGAGGTACTGATGACAGTGAAGTTACCCAAGTTGTGGGGAGAGACATATATAACATTGATCCCAAAAGAAGATTCGGACCATCAACTAATTCAAAACTATAGACCCATATCTCTTTTAAACATTGATTATAAAATATTTATGTCCATAATGACAGAAAGACTGGAAAAAAAATACAAAATCAGATTATATATAGTGACCAAAATGGATTTTTACCGAATAGACAAATCAAAAACAATACTAGAATGGTAATGAATATAATAGAATACTATGAAGCAAATCCTGGAAAACAAATAGCAATGGTCTTTCTTGATGTGCAAAAAGCATTTGACAATGTTAATTGGCAGTTCATCATACAGCAATTAAAACATGCAATTTGGCGACAAATTTATCAACATGATCTCAGCAATTTATTTGACACAGATGGCCAGTGTAATACTAAATGGTGATAGAATGGAAACATTTAAGATTAATAAGGGAGTAAGGCAGGGATGCCCACTGTCACCCCTACTTTTTATCCTTACTTTAGAAAATCTTTTGGAAAACATTAGGAAAAATGAAGAAATTAAAAGGGCTTTAATTTAAAAGGAATACTGTAAGGTACAGGCCTTCGCTGACGATATAGTATTTTTTCCTGGAAGATCCAGAGAATACTGGAGTAAAATTAATAAAGGAAATAGAGGAATTCAGCAGTGTTGCAGGATTTAAGATAAATAAAAACAAAACAAAGATATTGACCAATAAAGGACAAGAAAAAAAAGAATTAGAAGGAAAATTGGGAATGCAAAGTGTGAAAAAGGTAAAATATTTAGACATCTGGCTAACATCAAGATGCTCTTCAATTAAAAAAGATCGTTTTGATAAATTAATAATACAAAATAAAAAAGAATTGGAAATGTGGGGGAAATTACAATTATCACTATTGGGGAAAATTGCAGCAGTCAAAATGTCAGTGTTACCAAAAATACTATATCTTTTCCAAATTGTACCAATAAAATTAGATAAAAAGTTTTTCAGAGAATTAGATAAAATAATAACTAAATTTGTCTAGGCAGGGGAAAAAACTAGGATAAAAATGAAACTATTACAGGACAAAAGAGAAAGGGGTGGCTTTGAACTTCCTGACTGGGAAATGTATTACCAGGCAGCAGCTATGGTATGGATCAAAGACTGGATCAATTTGGAAAATAAAAGAACACTGTTGATAGAAGGTCACGATTTGCAGAAAGGGTGTCATAGCTTTCTTTGGGATGGGAAAAATAAACATCATGCATATTTTCAGAGACACATGATCAGAGACTCACTAATTCAGATATGGAACAAAATTAAAAAGAATCATCATACCAAAATACCATACTGGTTAGAAGCACAAATATACCCAAATGCAATAGATCTGGGGGAGAAAAAAAAGTTATAAAGATTTATAAGATGCACAAGGAAGGTTGAAAACGATACAAGAATTACAGCAACAAAACATAAAAATAGACTGGTAGCCATACATACAAGTTCAGGCGAGATATTAAAAAGACAAAGAACAATATGGATTTCACATGGAAAAACACCAATTAGATGGGATTCTGCAAGGAATGAGGAAAAAATGATTTCAAGAATATACAGATTTTTACTAGATTTTAAAATGGAAGAGGAGGTGGTCAAAGAAACAATGGTGGTATGGGCGAAAAATATTGGCCACAATATAGATTTGGAAAATTGGGAAAAAAAGTGGGGACTAAATGACAAATTAACCATATTCACAGCATATAGGGAAAACCTATATAAAATGTTCTACAGGTGGCACCTACCCCCCGCTAGATTGGCAAAAATGTTTAATTTAAACCCTAATTGTTGGAAGTGCGGAAAAGAAAAAGGCACTTATTTTCATATCTGGTGACCATGCCCAGAAGTGAAGAAATACTGGAATACAATCAGACAATGGCTAGAGGAAATTATAAATCAGAAAATAGAATTTAATCCAGAATTTTTTTTATTAGGTATACTAACACAAAAATGTAGTAAAAAAGATAGGTACATTACATATACTAACATGGTTATAAAGAAAATAATAGATTATATAGAGATGGACAGGCTAACGTTGAAATTAAAAGACAAAGAAGATTCAATATATTATAGAGCCTGGTATGCCTGGTATGAGTGGTTTAGAAATGAAAATAAAATAAAATGGCAATTAGGAAAAGAATGAGGAAGTATGCAAATATGTATATATGTTATAGAAAAGATTGAAGTGTAAGATGAAATATATGGATTTGTAACAAGAGTAAGATAATCATATACTGAAAAATGTAAGGAAATGTAAAAGATGTCTTGATGTTGACAACAATGCATATAGTTTTATTTTATTTTTTAAAACTTTGGAATATCAGTAAAATATTTTTTTAAAAGAAATAAAGCAATAAAATCTTCTAGCTTCTGCTCCTGGCATGGTTGCCACTGCTATGGAATGACAATGGAAACTGAGAGTTTTTCCCCAATAGTCTAATAGACACTTTTACAATTCTCGTTCAATCAGAACACACACACACAATTGTCTGTAGCCTGCTCTATTTATCTTTGGTAAGGAAACCCATAGGAAAATATTTCACTAAATTCCATTGAAACCACAACTTTGCTCCTCCCAGGAAGTTAACTAGCTGAGAAAGAGGAGCATGCTAGAGGCACTTATCTTGGAATCTTCCTGGAGAGAGAACAATGTGGCTCTGGAGAAGAGAAGGCACCCACTCCAGGAATGTTTTGAGATTTAGGAACAGAAGAATCAACACCAGAAAGATGTCTAGATGCGAAACTAAGTGATGCAGAATGTGCTAGTTTATTTTCTTTTATTTAGATGTGCTCAAAGCCTTGCCTAGACTGCCTTTCATGGTTCTCCCCTCAAGTTCCATCTTCATTTTTTAAAATGAGCCTTGCCTTTATTTAACTATTTTTTAATCCAATTCTTGGTCTGGCATCCCACATTCATTCTTATTTCTCTTAGCTGTTATGTGTTTTCTAGTCAAGTACATTAAAAAAAAATATGCATTTTTTATGCTTGATTTTGTCTCAAGGGATGTAACCTGATAAAAGGTATCAGGGAGCTGGACAGAGTATCAAAGTATGCAAGATGGAGACTGTAGCATCAGAATTGAATCCTGATCCTTTCCATGTGTGTATTTGACATAGACATTTGTTCCAAAGGGGCAGGACTTTAAATGAGATTCTGTAGCCACCATCTTGCCTATTTCCCTCTCTCCCATCCTGGTGTGGATGCTACTAACTTTCCATTGCTGAATGACTACTTCACTGATTTTGTGCCATCAAGTCAATGTTGACTCCTAGTAACCCCATAGACAGATTTTCTCCAGCCTGGTATTTCAGGTCTTCCAATGGTGCATTCATTCCCATTTAACTGAGTCTATCCACATTGCTGCTGATCATCCTCTTCTGCTTTTTCCTTTCACCTTTCCCAGAACTAGAGCCCTTCTCTAGGGAATCAGTTCTTTGCATCATTTATCCAAAATCGGATCATTTGCACCTCAAGTGGGTTTTTTTGATGACCTATTTGTTTGTTTTCTGTCCATGGTATTTACAAACTCTTCTCTAACATCAAAGTTCAAAAGCATCAATATTCCTCCTAGCCTACATCTTCAAAGTCCAACTTTTGCTTCCATAGAGTGTTCTGGGGAATATCGTGGCTTTCACCATTCTGATCTTCGTAGATATACATGCATGACAGCAACTGAATGTCTTTTTGAAGGCCTTCATGGCTGCTGTTCCAAATGCTAGTCTGGGTTTAAGTTGCCCCTGTGCTCTATTATCCATGACTGGGGGGGAGGAGAGATAGTGTAGGCAATACCAGTGAAAGTAGCCACTCTAGGCTATCTTGGGTGGTGAATAGGCCTTGTGGGGTTAATCATTGCCCCTGGATTGGGATCATAGCTGAAGGAAAGCCTGTGGAGCTGTTTGCTAACTTAGCAAATATTAGCGCTAAAACTTCTAGTCTGGGTCAAGCAATAGCAGATATTAACCATATTAAAGAAACAAACAAACATAAAATATGGGCCACCTTCTGTCATACCCATTTGTTTTTCACCCGCTGTATATTGACTGCTATCATGTGCAACTAGGTGGTTGGAAAAACAAAATTTAATTAATAAAATTTCTAATGCAAACCTTTCTGCACAGCATCATTGTTCCTACTTTGTTTGATCAGTTAGAATGATCATATGGAGAATTCATAAGCATTCTGTGTAAGTAAACATGCCACAGAATCCAGGTAAATTATTGCATATATCATAGTGGTGTGGACTTTGCTTCTGGGGAAGCAGTATGCAATTTCAGGCTTGGATCACATGTCTTCAGCATCAAGGGTAATTTGTCCTTCCTTACATCATATTATAATAGTTCATTTGCAGATTTTTCTGCCTTTAAACACAGTTACAGTTTTCTTTGTAACTTCAAATGCTATATATATTTGCATTATCTCTTCAGTGAGTTCAATGCCATTTCCATAGCAGATGAATTGCTGAACATGTTCTCTTGTAATTTCAAAGCATGAAAGTTCTCACTTGAGTACGCATTATTTTTAATAATGCCACCAATGTTGTCCTCATTACTGTAAGAGACACCCAAGACAGACATAAATCATCAAGACTGGACTCACATTGACATGACAAATGAATATCATCAAGGGGACTATGATTCAGCTATTAAGTAGTGCCAGGACAGTTCTGTAGGTTCAGAAAGATATTTCAGTGTCCTTCCTTGCCTTTATCTAAAGTTATTTAAAGTGGTAGATTTAAATTCACAAATTTAGCTTCTCCAAAAATCTCTGTATTCTGACACACAGCACCCAAACCACAACACAACACACAGGCAACTACTATGCAAAAATCCTACCATACATAAAAGGGGTGTTGGAAATGACAGCCAGAATTCTGCAATCTCTAAGAATAGCAACAGCCCACAAACCCACAGCCACACTCCACCAGGAATTATCCAGAACCAAAGACAAGATACAGAAGGATGAAAGAAACAATGTAATCTACAAAGTCAACTGTAACAACTGCAACTAATACTACGTGGGACAAACACCACTTCAATTAAAAACCAGGATCCACAAACACCGGCTGGCAGTCAAATGCCATGATCCCACATCTTTAATCTCTACTCACACCAACACCAAACAGTACCAGTTCAATTGGAGCAACACAAAAATCATCGGACATGCTACCACCCACCATGCTCATGAGTTCATCAAAGTCTGGCACTCCACAAGAAATTCCATCAACAGACACATTGACCTACAACCAGCCTACTAACCCCTCATAATCCAAATCACCACACAGCTAACCAGAGATTGTACCAACCCTCAACCAACCCACACAAGCCCCCTGAACCAGCATTTCATATGCCAATAACCCTTACCCCATCACAAGACCTATCACAAAACTCCCACTAAAGACTCACCCTTGACCCATCACAAAACCCATCACAAGACCCTCACTTGACACACCTACACTTGACCCATCACAAGACTTACTTATAAACAGAAAAGCACTGACACTGACATCCCTTAAACACCACTGAAGATGTTATCTAGCCTGGAAATGAAACATTTGGAAACCAACCCACATTCAGATAATGAACCTTCACTCTCAAATTTAGCCTATTTTACTACTTACAAGAATCTCTGACCACTAGAGAAAAGGCTAGCTTTGTTATAATGCTTTGAAGTGTTCCATCAGGACTTTTAGAGAACTAGACCAAATTTCAAATCTTCTGACCCTTAATATGAAGAGACCCGAGAACGTCATGTTTTTTAAAAAAAAATTCTGCATTTTTCAGAATTTTGACTCCTGCTTTGCAGCTTAGAAAATATACACAAAAGATCCACATGTTTAAGAAAAACTTTTATTAAAAATGCTGGTAAATTCTAGATATAATATTTAATGTCATGCTGCATAGCATTCAGAAACAGCACCATAGGACATAAACATAGTTCTGCCTCCAACTCCTTAAAACAAACACATCTGAAAAGAACTGAATATTTTTTTAAAACAAATCCAAATATTGCACAGTTCCAAAATGTCCATTTATAGTATTCATGAAAACATATACAGTACTTCTGCACACTGTTTTGGCCAAATATGCAAGTCAGTTTTGAAATGGAGTCAGCCAGAACACATGACTATGAAAATGAGAAATCTAACAAAAAGAGAGAAAAATCAGTCTTCCCAGAATTGCTATCAATCAGCAATTCTATCTATTACTGCTTGCACCTATAGAATCACATCCTTTGCTTTCCTATTCAATGTGATTGTATATTTTCTTCTAGATAGAAAGATAATTCCTGAACATGGAATTAATTCAGGTGAAGTTTAGATATTTAATTTGCAGGATGTCTATTTAGGATTAATTTTCAAAAAGGTAAAGAAAGAAATGAAGCCAGTTTGGTCTAGCGATTAAAGTGCTGGATGAGGAGTGGGGAACCTGGAGTTTTAATCCTACTTTAGGCATGAAAACGAACGAAGTAATGATTGGGTAGTCATTCCCTTTCAGCCCTAGGAAGAATGCAGTGGGAAAATACTTCTGAAAACGCTCAAAGTAAAAAGGAAAAAAACCATGATAGATTAGCTAGCTAATCATCAGGAACTTGATTACTTGGATTGGATTAACCAGCCAATAAGACAGGAACTGTCAGGCCCAAGCCCAAAGTTGACACAGTGAAATATAACCAAGTCCAAATCTTTATTTGCTTACACCTAATAAACAGAATCTTGACAGACTAAAGCTATATCCCTCTACCCTAATAGATATAACCTGAGAGATTCTGGGGTAATTCTACTCTAAACCTCTTCCTCCTCCCCCACCTAGTTCAGTATTTTGCAATGTCTTAATTCAAGTTTCTCTGTCTCCTCCTTGGTGAGCCTGCTGGGATTCACCCCACTTCTTCTCTGGCACATTCCATCACAGGAGGTATCATAATGCTGAAGCATTAAAGACAAATACTAACAGTTTCTAACATTCTAGAAACGAATAATATTATAGTCTAATAATAGACTACAGTGCTAGAGCTGAAAGAAACACTTGCTGAACCTTTCAGTGATTCAGTACTTTTTAGCATAATGATAGTTAAACATATGAATTTGCTTGAAATTAAGGTAGGTGTTTGGTCCATCTGGTCCAGAACTGTTGATTAAAACTGGTCATGGATTTCAAAGTTTTCAGGGATAGATCTTTAATCTGAAATCCTTTGTAACTATAACTGAACCCATTATTTATAACTGAGCCCAGCCCAGTGGTGGTATTCAACAATTTTTACTACTGATTCTGTGGGTGTGGCTTGGTGGGCGTGGTTTGGCGTGGCTTGGTGGGTATGGCAGGGGAAGGATACTGCAAAATCTCCATTCTCACCCTACTCCTGGGGGAAGATTACTGCAAAATCCCATTCCCTCCCCACCCCCACTAACCTGCTTTCCAACTCAGTTCTCCTGTGTGGGGCAACAAAAGAAGACCCAGCCGATCAGCTGGGACTCGGGAGGCAGAGAATAGATGGGGATGGGATGAGTCAGAGGTAGTTTTGGACAGTTCTCCAAACTACTCAAAATTTCCACTACCGGTTCTCGGAACTACTCAAAATTTCCATTACCAGTTCTCCAGAACTGGTCAGAACTTGCTGAATACCACCTCAGGCCCAGCCCATTATTTATAACTGAGCCCATTATTTTCAATATGTATCTATACATAAGTATGCTTTAGATTGGAATTATATGGATTGGAATTATATTGCTGCACTGCTATAGAAATTCTGAAACTCCCATATGTGTCACCAGTAAAGCTCTAAAAAGTGAGAACATTGCTGGTGACAGATGGGAATTTCAGAATTTCCATAGCAGTGCAGTTAGATCATCTTGCTGTGGAGAAAAGAATCAAGGAGCTAAATCAGATTGAGGATGGAATTGAAGATGTTCCAGGAAAAAAAAAAAAACATTTCTGTGATGGAAGTTATTAAATATCCTCATGACTTCTCATGGGAATCTGTCACTCTTTTCTCAGAAGAAATGTTCTGAAGAATAGGAAAATATGAATCCTGATGGATTGGTAAAAATTGAACTCTTTGCTCATACAAAAAACAGATAATAGCTCTGATCTTTCTTTGGACTGTTACAAATCAATGCAAAAACAGGTGGTAGTATGAAAAATCTATGATGATGTATATGTTACAATAAGTACAAATTCTAAGTCGATTGTAACAAGCCAGAAAGTCATGAATTCTATCAGTAATTTCCAAAAACTAACACACTCTACTAATTACTAAATGTTTAGATAATTACTTTAATTTACTGTTGAAACTTGACTTTATTTGCTGGCATGAATTATTAAGTGTCATTTACAATTTTTTTAATGATGTTTATAATCTGTAACCTCCCAACAACAACAAATTAAGAGCTGCGATAGTGATTTGCTTCAAGGGAATCAGACCAATAGCATCTAGCCAAGTCATATTCACACTGACCAGTAGCTTTTCCAATGACTTAAGCTTTCTCTTTTTTTCACAACACAAATCTATCTACAACATCTGTTATTTTATAGATTTCTATGATTAAATTTTCTGACCAGGCTAACTAAGCCCTTTTCTTTATTCCTTGATCTTTTGCATCCTTCCCAAAGTTGGATGCATAATTGCACAGGATGGTCTCAGAAAAGAATATAACATCCTTTGCTCAGGAAAATAAGATATTGCACTCCATTATTAGAACCTTCAAATAAGCTCCTACATGAAAATCCCTTTAACTAGAGATGTAAAGAAGAAAATGAGGCCTTTACCTCATGCATTCATGCATTCATTCATTCATTCATTCATTCTGAACAGTTCCCCATCACATATTTGTGACTCTGAGCAGCTCACATAATTAAACAATAAACACAACCAATAGAGAAAATATAAAGGACAAAAACTCAGTTAAAACCAGAATTTAAAATCAGAATCTGAAATCAGGAAACATAATAGGTACACAAGTTCAACTTATGTGTCAATCAATACAGCCATTTAGCAGGCTCCCAAAAATAGCTGGATTGATAGAAGATAATTTGTGATTTAGGGTTGAAATAAGGGGTCCTTGGTGCTCTTTTAACTCAACTAATTTTTGCAGATGCTTCATTGCTCAACTTAGGTAGTATCAAAAGCTGCAGAATCCAATCTGGGCCAGTCACTGTCTGGTGTTCACAGAACAATCTGTCACTGAATGTCCATAAAACCAAAGAACTGATTATGGACTTCAGGAAACATGGACAGGACCACACCCCACTCATCATCAACGGAGAACGAGTGGAAATTGTCCCTATGATCAGATTCCTTGGCATCCATATTTCAGCTGATATCTCCTGGTCCCCTAACACTAAGGCCATAGTGAAGAACGCTCAGCAGCAGCTGCACTTCCTGCAGGTTCTCAGGAAGAACAATCTGGATAAGAAGCTGTTGCTGGCTTTCTATAAAGCCTCTGTGGAGAGCACTCTGACATATTGTCTGGGTGTGTGATATGCAGGCTCCACAGTTGAGGACAGGAAAACTGTACAGAAGGTGATAAACACAGCTCAAAAGATCATTGGTTGCCCTCTGCAATTAATTGCCCTGGCAATTATCTTTTTGACCTGCTGCCATCTGGACGGCGTTTTAGGTCAATAAAATCCCACACCACTAGACAAACAAATAGTTTCTTTCCCTGGGCCATCCGAACCGCAAATAAACATGAAGTCTCTACCTTATTAAGATGTGAAAAGATGTGAAATCTCAATACCCCACTCAGATGTATAATAACATATTACAGTACAATCCATCTCTTGTGTATTATACTCGGCTAAGCGTTACAGTCAGTGTTGGATGTATATTTTGTGTATATTCATAGATTTTGTACTCTCAAATTGCAAATGGAGACATGGATACTCTATCTTTCTTATCTTCATTTTTAAGTGCTTTGGTTTTATTGTATTGTGAACAGTTGCTGGGGTGCATCCACAGTTTCATTGTACTTGTACAATGACAATAAAGTTCTTCTAATTCTAATTCTAATTCTAGTTCACTGGGACCAGAGGTTTTGTCTTCTGAGCTTTCAGACTCATGCTGGAACCCATCTTCAGGGGACTTCTCTCTGAAGATGGGCTCCAGCACGAGTCTGAAAACTCAGAAGACAAAATCTCTGGTTCTGATAACCAATCCAGATTGGATCCTGCAACATTATCCTGGAATGTGTATATTCACCTTCCTCATGAACATCATCAGTGATCCAAGTGCACCAGCTCCAAGGATGTTAACTTCCTGGAACTGAAGGCCATAAAACCCCTTCTAGTCTTGCTATGGTTGAGCTGAATTCTTTTTTCCCCATCCCCATCTTAGCTAGAACATCAAAAGCATCAATTAATTCATGTACTCTTGGGTATCATAAGCATATTGATGATATCTTACCTATGGTGACAAATGACCTTACCCATTTGATTCATACAGGTGTTAAACAGGAGTGAAGAAAATACTGAACCCTGAAAAAAACTTGCAGAAGAGGAGCAGGGATTAGGCCATTTCATTCCTTATCAATGTTG